>NC_069508.1:48400019-48595019 GCF_027579735.1 Bombina bombina
GGGGGGTGAGCATACAACGCTAGACACGCCCACCATGACCCGATCCCATGCAGTAAGTGCTGTTGGCTTCAGGACAGCCAAACGGATAGGATGTTCCATGTCGTCCTAATGTCTTTAAAAGGTGAAAGGACCAGTAAATAAAGTAGATTTGCTTAATAAACAAGTGCAAGATAACAAGATTTTTTTCTGACAAATAACAAATTTATGTCTATTTACACTTCTCCTGTATCATGTGACAGCCATCAGCCAATCACAAATGCATATATGTATATTCTGTTAATTCTTGCACATGCTTAGTTGCCTTGATTATAAATAGCGGGCTGACTGCAGCGCATTTTTTTCCGGCTCCCTCAAGCGTCTTTAGCCTCGTTAGCCTCACCAGTCCTTGTGTTATTAAATAAAAAACATCGCTAATGCACTGCAGTCAGCGCTCAACTTGCAATCTAGGCGAGTAGAAGCTGGGGACTCAAAAAATGAAAATATAAAAAGACTGTGCACATTTTGTTAATGGAAGTAAATTGGTAATGTGTTAAAAATTGCATCCTTTATCGCATTGGTTTTCAAACCTGTCCTAAGGACTCCCCAAGGGTCCAGGTTTTCTGGATAACCTTGGATGAGAGCAGGTAAAATAACCATGGTTACTAATCAGCTGATTGTTTCACCTGTGCTCCAGTTCAGTTATCCACAAAATGTGGCCTGTTAGGGAGGTCTGAGGACCAGTTTGAAAACCAGCGCTCTTTCTGAATCATGAAAGTTACATTTTGACTTGAGTGTCCCTTTAACCCTTTGAGTGCTAAGCACTTTCCCACCTGGGTGCTAAGATTTTTAAATTTTTTGAACAAAATTTTTTGAACTTTTTTTTTTTTTTCAGACCCCCAAGACTTACACTGTTGGAAAGCTACAGGCTTCTAAGCAGCATACCCCCTACTCCTATACTTAACATTGTTAAGTATAAATAAAGTTGTGCGGTGACGTCATCATGTTATTGCGCGTGACGTCACCACGCAAAACAGGAAGCCCCGGCGATGCCTGTCACTCTACAGGCATGATCGCTGGGGTAGGAGCGGGTGGGAGCCCCCAGATCTCCCTCAAGGTGGGAGAGTGCTAGTGACGGCTCTGAGACTTCATTAGCACCAGCGTTGGAAACTCTGTGATGGCTCAGAGCCGTCATTAGCCCTCAAAGGGTTAAAACTACCTTTAGGTTACATGTATAAGCTGTTTTATGACGTAAATATTGTCTAATATCGTGGTTTACACTTGGTCCCATCCCCTCTCCAAACTGTCCCATTTTACAGATGCAAATATTCCAAAATCCAATTTGGATAAAGTTTTTTTTACCTATAATTGTAAATATATGATTTATTATTTTATTATTATTTATTATGATTAATGATAAATATTTTACCACATTATTTATGTCAAAATATATTTGGACATGTCTTAAACAATTTATGTCCAAAATAATAATGCACGTAGGTCCTATAGATCAGTGTTTCTCAAACACAGTTCTCAAGTAAACCCAACAGGCCAGGTTTTCATTATAGCTGAACCAGTGCACAGGTGAAGTAATCAGCTGATCAGTAACCATGGTTACTAACCTGCTCTCGCCCATCAGCTGATTATGTCACCTGTGCACTGGTTCAGCTATAATAAAAACCTGGCCTGTTGGGGTTACTTGAGGACCGCGGTTGAGAAACAACGCAATAGATGCTTTTTGGTGCAAAATCAACTAAAGTGAAAAAAAAGTAAAAAAAGAGAAATCTCCTGAGCTATGTAAAATGTTAGTAAAAAGCCTTTGTCTGATTTATTGCTATCTTTATATAGCATAGAACCTAGCTGAGTAATTGTTTCCATGTTTTGCAGACAACGGAATAACTGCAGCGATTCAGACAAGTTTACAAGGTGTAAAAGATTCGGAGATACATCTAAGACTTTTATTTGAACTGCCGGTTACGTACCCGTCATGCCTGCCAAATATTTCTGTCAGCTCCAAGGAACTTACGAGGACGCAGTGTAGCATCTTAAAAGACAAATTACTTGAACAAGCTAAACAACATATTTTGGAACCCATGATACACAATTTAATTCTATGGCTGCAACAGAATCTAAAATATCTCATTAAGGAGACGGAAACATCTGTTTTGGAAGAAAACCGCCCACTGACAGACGAAGGGACGTGGACAGTGCTTCTGCATTTAGATCACATGAGAGCTAAGAACAAATATGTCAAAACTGTAGAAAAATGGGCAACTGATTTGAAGTTGTGTGGAAGATTGATGTTTATGGGTAAAATAATACTGATTCTTCTTCAAGGGGAAAAGAGTAGGATTAGGGTGAGTTACAGAGAAAAATGACTCCTGTTTATTGCAAAGAATTTTGGTAGATGCTTAAATACAAAAACCTTTATTTAAAACATTAGTTATCAAATACGCAGGCAACATTTCAGACCTTAAAGGGACATTAAACACTTTGAGATGGTAATTTTAAAATGATAAATCGTACATATAAAAAACCTCTACAATATATTTTCATGATTTATTTTGTCAACATTTTCCCTGTAATTCCATTCTCAAATTGTGAGAATTTCAGTTACTCATAGAAATAGCAGTTGCCCAACACTGTTATATTCCACACAGCCATTGGCTGCACACTCTAGTGACCTATTTATATCTGTCCCTAATTGGCCACATCAGAGAAACTAACCTAAGTTACAACATGGCGGCTCCCATTGTTTTATAGACATTATAACTTTACACTTATTTTGTCACTATTTAAACTAATGAAACTTTAAAAAATACATCTACATGGTATTCTCAGACTAATCTTTTATTTGAATGCATCATTCTATCTAGCATTTATTTAGCGTTTAATGTCCCTTTAAGAGAACATCAATCAATTTATGATTGTAATATAAAATGTTAAAACTTTGGTAGGATACTCTTATTGTTTATTTTGTTTCCTTTTCCTGTAATTTAATTCTGAAAATTGTGGGGTTTCCAATTTCTGTTAGAAGTGGAACTCCAAACTTAAAGGGCCATTATCGGGAAAAAAGTACATACTCAAATTCATTATGGACATACGCTTCTTGCACTGTAAAAGCTTTCAATGAAAATGAAAGTACTCTAAAACATTTTTGCTCATAAATGAATATTGCAAACAACATTCTTCTATTCAGAATTGAAATCCATTGATGTACATTTAAGTTTTGAGTTTTATGCCCCTTAGATTTAAAAATGTTGTTGAGTATTTGAGCATTTGACTGTTTGTTTTTATTATTTAAAAGATACAAAGAGGTATATTTATCAAATGGTGGGCAGACATGTCTGCCCGACATTGTTAAATGCTAACAGCATATGCTGTCGGCATTTATCATTGCACAAGCATTTCTGGTGAAATGCGTGTGCAATTGCGCCCCCTGCAGATTTGCGGCCAAGCAGCCGCTAGCAGGGAGTGTCAATTATCCCGATTATTACGACCGCTGCTTCTTAACTTAGGTTTCCAGCGAGCTGGATACCTGGGGCGTCAAAATCAGCATCCGCTGCTTGATAAATCTACCCCACACTGGTACATTAAAGTGCCATAAAACAGGTTGAGATCTGTGCATATCCTAAAAGGGCTGATTAATTAAAAATAGTTTGCTTAAAAAAAATGTTTAAAAATTGCTGGCAAGTATTTTAAAATAATTTTCAAAAATAAGCAAAATGAATTACATAACTGCTGCCTGGAGAAGCCAACTCCACCCCCCCCCCCCCCATCAGTGTTCAGACACAGGCATTGTATTTCTACTGAGTTCACAGCTTCTATGCATGCTCCAGCAGATAATCACTGTGCACTTTTGCATTCTACCAAAACAGCAATAGATATAGATACAGCCAAAGAAAGGAAATGTGAGGGGGGAGTTAGAGCTAGGGGTTATTGGCGAGGCACTGCAGTATAAATTTGCAGGTAAAGTAATTCAAGTACATTATTATTTTATTTTGTCTCTATCCCAACTTGTTTTATGTTCCTTTAATGACCTTCCAAAAAAATGATTGTATTTTTTAAAGTAAAATCGATCTCTTTTTACCCCCACTTACCTTACACAAAGTCCTCACAACTCCGCTGCACTTTCTTTTCTTCTAATTGAAGCAGCTACAGCCAATCAAAAGCTGTAATGAGTTCCCCTACTGTGAATTAAAGGGACACGAAACCCAAGAATTTTCTTTCATGATTCAGACAGAACATACAGTTTTGAAAAATGTCAAATTTACTTCTATTGTCAAATTTGCTTCGTTCTTATGTTATTATTATGCTCTTATATGTCGCTTGATCTTATGGAAAGACTTAAAGGGACATGAAACCCACATTTTTTCTTTCATGATTCAGAAAGAGCATGTGATTTTAAACAACTTTCTAATTTACTTCTATTATCTAATTTGCTTCATTCTCTTGATATCCTTTGCTGAAAAGCATATCAAGTAGCTGCTGATTGGTTGCTGCACATAGATGCTTCGTGTGATTGGCTCACCCATGTGCATTACTATATCTTCAACAAATATATCTAAAGAATGAAGCAAATTAGATAATAGAAGTAAATTGGAATGTTGTTTAAAATTGTATTTTCTACCTGAATCATGAGAGAAACATTTTGGGTTTAGTGTCCCTTTAACAAAAAGGAGCATATTTTAGACTTGTGCATATGACACTTTAGTTGATATATTTTTATGGAGATTTAAGTATTATGATATGTTTGAAAGAGATTGGCGGATGAGTTAAGGAGCAGCGGTCTTAAGTTTCAGGCGGACCGGACTTGAAACTTCGGGGGTAGATTGCAGTATCCGCTTTTTAATAAGTCCACCCCTTTTAACAGTGAAAGTTATTTTTAGATAACCTTACCTGAAAGGAGAAATTTAAATTATTGGAATCATTCACAGAAAATAATCCTCACTTCATTGTCTCACTAATAATTATTTTGTTAATACTATGAATTCATGTTTAATTGTACTACTAATCTCTGATTGGTCTTTTAGGAATATTTGGTGTTGCAGAAAACCTGTAAAGTAGATGTTGATTCAAGCGGAAGGAAATGTAAAGAAAAAATGCTCAGCGTCCTTTCAGAAGCGAGATTACCCTCCGAGCACAAAAGGTGTTTCTTCTATTCAGTATAAGAATACTAACTATTCCACGGGCTCGATTTATCAAGCCCTTCTCCTCCATATGATTTATCAAGCCCTTCTCCTCCATATGATTTATCAAGCCCTTCTCCTCCATATGATTTATCAAGCCTTTCTCCTCCATATGATTTATCAAGCCCTTCTCCTCCATATGATTTATCAAGCCTTTCTCCTCCATATGATTTATCAAGCCCTTCTCCTCCATATGATTTATCAAGCCCTTCTCCTCCATATGATTTATCAAGCCCTTCTCCTCCATATGATTTATCAAGCCCTTCTCCTCCATATGATTTATCAAGCCCTTCTCCTCCATATGATTTATCAAGCCCTTCTCCTCCATATGATTTATCAAGCCCTTCTCCTCCATATGATTTATCAAGCCCTTCTCCTCCATATGATTTATCAAGCCTTTCTCCTCCATATGATTTATCAAGCCCTTCTCCTCCATATGATTTATCAAGCCTTTCTCCTCCATATGATTTATCAAGCCCTTCTCCTCCATATGATTTATCAAGCCCTTCTCCTCCATATGATTTATCAAGCCCTTCTCCTCCATATGATTTATCAAGCCCTTCTCCTCCATATGATTTATCAAGCCCTTCTCCTCCATATGATTTATCAAGCCCTTCTCCTCCATATGATTTATCAAGCCCTTCTCCTCCATATGATTTATCAAGCCCTTCTCCTCCATATGATTTATCAAGCCCTTCTCCTCCATATGATTTATCAAGCCCTTCTCCTCCATATGATTTATCAAGCCCTTCTCCTCCATATGATTTATCAAGCCCTTCTCCTCCATATGATTTATCAAGCCCTTCTCCTCCATATGATTTATCAAGCCCTTCTCCTCCATATGATTTATCAAGCCCTTCTCCTCCATATGATTTATCAAGCAGAGGTCATGAGACCACTGCTTCTCTACCATCTTCTCCACCTCTTACGTGGAGATTTCAGTCTCCCAGGTCTTATCCAACCGGGAAGATTGACAGCTCCTGTCCGCATGTGATTGGCTGTGCACGGGCAGGGGGCGGAATGGCAAGCGAGCGTAAAATAGCGTTTGTGTACAATGTTAAATTCCGGCAGCGGATTTCTGCCCGCCAGAGGAGAGGACGGGCGGACAGGCGCAAATATCTACTCCGCTGTCCGCCAGAGATTGATAAATCGAGCCCTGTGAGAAAACTAAGCAAATACATCTTTCTAAATGCATCTGCTTTATTACAGATTTCACTCTTTTGAAGTACAAGAATATTCATCAGTTGGCGAATTAAAAAAAGAATTTGAAGACGTGGGACTTGGAACCGTATTCACTGAATTTGTTCAATCTCTTTTTTAAAGGGACTTTTTTTTTATTTGCAAACTATGTATCAGCAATAAAACACTGCATTGCCAACGATCTACAAAGAAATGTATTATAAACATTTATACTTTAGTTCTATTAGCAAAGTTTGAATTGTTTTGTAGTTCAGGGATATACCACTTGAATCTCTTTTTTGTTGTTGGTGTAAGTAGATAGGTACAGCTGTAAATAAACTCCTGCACTGATCAATCAGTTTCTAGCATTTTGTAGAGATAAGCTTCTGCAGGAAAACATAGATAAACTAAATACTGAAGGTTCATTGTAAAGTTGTTTTAATTAAGCATTTTAATGAAAATTAAATGTTTAAATTTAATGTCTTTTAAAGTGTAAAGAAACTAAAATAAAAATGATGTCAACCTTATAACATAAGAATATTTAAACATATTAAAGGGACATGAAAAAACAATAATAAAATGCTCTATGTTAAAATATTTTACCATTGCACTATTGCTTGCAAATAACTAGGGGGTCAATTCTGTTTTTTCACCCCCCCCCCCATATAAGAAAAATGTGATTGTCCATTTTTTTCCTATTAACAAAGTTATTACAAGTCAAAAACAGCCGAGCTTGATAACTGCTATGAGATTTTATCACCATTTCCCCTTGACTACCGATAATGGCTGCTGATTACAGAAAACCATGATGGGTTAGAAGTCCTAAGCTCCCATTTATCATAGTCCGTTCAAAAACATTGTCTGCCCAACATTGTGCAGCCGCAACCCTTGCTCTCCTCCAACCAATTGCGTTAGAGCAAGGCTCATCAATCATCCCGATTGCTACCTCTAGGGTCGCAGAGAGGCTAAGTAGCAGCAGCTTCATAAATGGGACCTCATGTGTGTGTTGTCTTTAGATTGAGTAGTGTTTCTGATAAGTGTAAAACAATATGCATGATATTTGTATATGGGGATGGTGGGTATACTGCACATCAATGAGTTATTTTAAAACATTTTTTATTAACTGAGAAAACTTGTGTTCCATTTTGGTTAGATTTTTATCTAACATCAAGTACATTGTAGGAAATTAATATCCTTATGAAGAAAATGGCTGCAACTTCTCTCATCTTCTATAACGGGAATAAGGTGAAAACTCACAAACATGATGGATTTGTGATAAATATTTATTTTTATTGCAACATGTTTCTCAGCTTATTAACAACAGCTGTTTCATCTGGCATATTAAAAGAACAATAAAATGCTCTTTTTAAATCACTAGTAACAGACCCATATGTATAAGACCCCTTATGTGTCACCATAGTAACCAAACAACATGGTCACTAACATCCAAACAAAATCTCAATTAAAATGTCTATCTTAAAGGGACAGTCTACTCTGGAATTTTTATTGTTTAAAAGATAGATAATCCCTTTATTACCCATTCCCCAGTTTTGCATAACCAACGGTTATATTAATACACTTTTTACCTTTGTGATTACCTTGTTTCTAAGCCTCTGCAGACTGCACCCTTATTTCAGTTCTTTTGACAGACTTGCATTTTAGCCAATCAATGCTGACTCATAAATAACTCCACGGGAGTTAGCACATGTTATCTATATGGCACACATGAATTAGCGCTGTCTAGCTGTAAAAAAACCTGTCAAAATGCACTGAGATAAGAGGTGGCCTTCAAGGCATTAGAAATTAGCATATGAGCCTACCTAGGTTTAGCTTTCAACAAAGAATACCAAGAGAGCAAAGCAAATTTGATGATAAAAGTAAATTGGAAAGTTGTTTAAAATTACATGCCCTATCTGAATATATTATTAGTTGAGTGCAATCGCGACTGATTGAGCGCAAACGCAATTTACGCTAGAATGATTACCATGATCTTAGTGCTGTGGTAACTGTTTTGCGAAAATAAAACGTTGCACAAAATTACATCAAAAATAACTACAGTTACACTCATAATAACACCATCTAATAAAAAATATTTACAAAAAATATTGCACACAAAAGTTATAAGTGCTCAAAGATATGAGATCTCAGGTGTTAGAAAATAAAAATAAAAGGCAGACAAAGGACTTTAACATAGAGATACATACACATGTCTAAAGATAGAAATGTATATATAAATGTCTATATATGTGTGCATATTTATTTATGCACTTATATGTGTATAAATGTATTTACAGACATATATACACAAATACACATGTACACACATATAGACATATATAGAAGTGCATTGGAGCCCTTTGCAGTTAAGTAGATGAAAACATGGAAAAGCATATTTCTGAAATATTCATTTTTAATAAAGTGTTTAATTATGTATTTACTGTAAATATTTCACATTCCAATGTTCTGCACGTAGCAGAATATGTTCTATGTATTTTTAAATAGATATTCCTATAAATATCTGTATATATCTATACCTATATATAATCATATATATATATTGTACCAAAAAAATTATATATATATATATATATATATATATATATATATATATATATATATATATATATAAAAATAAGTAGAACATATTATGTGCAGAACATTGGAATGGGAAATATTTATATTTTCATGTCGGGTTAGCGTGTGCGTCTGTTTCCCCCCCACACACTTTTTTTTCTCCATTGACTTTTATGGGGAAGAGGTTATCTTTTGCGCGACAGTCTAATTGCACTAGAAGTAAGCTGTTTGCGCGTGTCGGGTTAGCGCAAGCGAGATCACTTTTTACTTTCAACTCATAATATCAACGCAACCAGACGCCCGCAAATAGTTTACTTCTAGTGCAGCTTGCACTATAGCAGAAGCGCAAAATACCGATCCATTTGTAATCTAGCCTTAAATACATTAAAATCGTTTTTAATATAAGCAAAAAACAAATGCTGCAAGTTTAATGAATGAAAGTCACCCTTTTTTTAATAGTATTTTAAAAACCGGGCACTCATTCATTCAACTTTACATTCACTTTAAACATTTTTATGGGGGTTTATATTTTGAGTGTAATGCCCTTTTAACTACCTTTGTTCAAGCAGATATATCCTTATTGTATCGCAGACTTATCATCATGTGGGTACTACAGTTTCAAAATAAAGTAAAACCGTTTTGAGGCATCAGTCTCAGTTCATTTGCAAAAGATAGTATAACAGAATGCATTTCATTCCCTAGCTCGCTACTCACATGCTAAATTTAGCCTTTAAAAACTAGTAATGTTAATAATACACAGCTTTTTTTTGCCTCTTTATACACTTCTCCGTAAACCAACGCTATCTATTTCGTAAAGTGTATGTTTATTGAAAACATGCCCAGGAAATTGTCACTCATTCAGACCAGTACGTGTCTCCTGGCTGTTTAAGAGAAAAAAAAAAAAATCAATTTCAGAATGTCTGGAATAATATACACTTTAATCTTTCTTATTTCTTAACAAGTAACCATCTACATTGTTTTTTGCTACTGAATGACTGTCAGTTTGTTTAAGACCAGCCATATCTCCAATTTTTGTAAAATGAAAAAGTTCTTTGCTGATGACAGTTACAACCCTCAAACTGACTATAGATTTTCTGCTTAATCTGGCATACTTTAATAACCTTATAGTCTGGCAGGTGATGTGAATACATCTCGTAGGCTGTTGAAAAAGAACATAAAAGTGAATGTCGTGCTTTTATTCCATCAAAGATAGTGCTTCAACCTTCCAGTCAATCTTCTGTGTATGAAAGGAATTAAGAAATAATCTTGTGGCAAGGAGTCATAACAAGCTCTAATGTTATTTCTCCAACATAGGTGTGTCCGGTCCACGGCGTCATCCTTACTTGTGGGATATTCTCTTCCCCAACAGGAAATGGCAAAGAGCCCAGCAAAGCTGGTCACATGATCCCTCCTAGGCTCCGCCTACCCCAGTCATTCTCTTTGCCGTTGTACAGGCAACATCTCCACGGAGATGGCTTAGAGTTTTTTAGTGTTTAACTGTAGTTTTTATTATTCAATCAAGAGTTTGTTATTTTGAAATAGTGCTGGTATGTACTATTTACTCAGAAACAGAAAAGAGATGAAGATTTCTGTTTGTATGAGGAAAATGATTTTAGCAACCGTCACTAAAATCCATGGCTGTTCCACACAGGACTGTTGAGAGCAATTAACTTCAGTTGGGGGAACAGTGTGCAGTCTCTTGCTGCTTGAGGTATGACACATTCTAACAAGACGATGTAATGCTGGAAGCTGTCATTTTCCCTATGGGATCCGGTAAGCCATGTTTATTCAGCAAGTAAATAAGGGCTTCACAAGGGCTTATTAAGACTGTAGACTTTTTCTGGGCTAAATCGATTCATTATTAACACATATTTAGCCTTGAGGAATCATTTTATCTGGGTATTTTGATATAATAATATCGGCAGGCACTGTATTAGACACCTTATTCTTTAGGGGCTTTCCCAAAGCATAAGCAGAGCCTCATTTTCGCGCCGGTGTTGCGCACTTGTTTTTGAGAGGCATGGCATGCAGTCGCATGTGAGAGGAGCTCTGATACTTAGAAAAGACTTTCTGAAGGCGTCATTTGGTATCGTATTCCCCTTTGGGCTTGGTTGGGTCTCAGCAAAGCAGATACCAGGGACTGTAAAGGGGTTAAAGTTCAAAACGGCTCCGGTTCCGTTATTTTAAGGGTTAAAGCTTCCAAATTTGGTGTGCAATACTTTTAAGGCTTTAAGACACTGTGGTGAAAATTTGGTGAATTTTGAACAATTCCTTCATGTTTTTTCGCAATTGCAGTAATAAAGTGTGTTCAGTTTAAAATTTAAAGTGACAGTAACGGTTTTATTTTAAAACGTTTTTTGTACTTGTTATCAAGTTTATGCCTGTTTAACATGTCTGAACTTCCAGATAGACTGTGTTCTGAATGTGGGGAAGCCAGAATTCCTATTCATTTAAATAAATGTGATTTATGTGATAATGACAATGATGCCCAAGATGATTCCTCAAGTGAGGGGAGTAAGCATGGTACTGCATCATTCCCTCCTTCGTCTACACGAGTCTTGCCCACTCAGGAGGCCCCTAGTACATCTAGCGCGCCAATACTCCTTACTATGCAACAATTAACGGCTGTAATGGATAATTCTGTCAAAAACATTTTAGCCAAAATGAACACTTATCAGCGTAAGCGCGGCTGCTCTGTTTTAGATACTGAAGAGCATGACGACGCTGATAATAATATTTCCGAAGGGCCCCTAACCCAGTCTGATGGGGCCAGGGAGGTTTTGTCTGAGGGAGAAATTACTGATTCAGGGAACATTTCTCAACAGGCTGAACCTGATGTGATTGCATTTAAATTTAAGTTGGAACATCTCCGCATTCTGCTTAAGGAGGTATTATCCACTTTGGATGATTGTGACAAGTTGGTCATCCCAGAGAAACTATGTAAAATGGACAAGTTCCTAGAGGTGCCGGGGCTCCCAGAAGCTTTTCCTATACCCAAGCGGGTGGCGGACATTGTTAACAAGGAATGGGAAAGGCCCGGTATTCCTTTCGTCCCTCCCCCCATATTTAAAAAATTGTTTCCTATGGTCGACCCCAGAAAGGACTTATGGCAGACAGTCCCCAAGGTCGAGGGAGCGGTTTCCACTTTAAACAAACGCACCACTATACCCATAGAGGATAGTTGTGCTTTCAAAGATCCTATGGATAAAAAATTAGAAGGTTTGCTTAAAAAGATGTTTGTTCAGCAAGGTTACCTTCTACAACCAATTTCATGCATTGTCCCTGTCGCTACAGCCGCATGTTTCTGGTTCGATGATCTGATAAAGGCGGTCGATAGTGAGTCTCCTCCTTTTGAGGAGATTATGGACAGAATCAATGCTCTCAAATTGGCTAATTCTTTCACCCTAGACGCCACTTTGCAATTGGCTAGGTTAGCGGCTAAGAATTCTGGGTTTGCTATTGTGGCGCGCAGAGCGCTTTGGTTGAAATCTTGGTCGGCTGATGCGTCTTCCAAGAACAAGCTACTTAACATTCCTTTCAAGGGGAAAACGCTGTTTGGCCCTGACTTGAAAGAGATTATCTCTGATATCACTGGGGGTAAGGGCCACGCCCTTCCTCAGGATCGGCCTTTCAAGGCAAAAAATAAACCTAATTTTCGTCCCTTTCGTAGAAACGGACCAGCCCAAGGTGCTACGTCCTCTAAGCAAGAGGGTAATACTTCTCAAGCCAAGCCAGCTTGGAGACCAATGCAAGGCTGGAACAAGGGAAAGCAGGCCAAGAAACCTGCCACTGCTACCAAGACAGCATGAAATGTTGGCCCCCGATCCGGGACCGGATCTGGTGGGGGGCAGACTCTCTCTCTTCGCTCAGGCTTGGGCAAGAGATGTTCTGGATCCTTGGGCGCTAGAAATAGTCTCCCAAGGTTATCTTCTGGAATTCAAGGGACTTCCCCCAAGGGGGAGGTTCCACAGGTCTCAGTTGTCTTCAGACCACATAAAAGGACAGGCATTCTTACATTGTGTAGAAGACCTGTTAAAAATGGGAGTGATTCATCCTGTTCCATTAAGAGAACAAGGGATGGGGTTCTACTCCAATCTGTTCATAGTTCCCAAAAAAGAGGGAACGTTCAGACCAATCTTAGATCTCAAGATCTTAAACAAGTTTCTCAAGGTTCCATCGTTCAAGATGGAAACCATTCGAACTATTCTTCCTTCCATCCAGGAAGGTCAATTCATGACCACGGTGGATTTAAAGGATGCGTATCTACATATTCCTATCCACAAGGAACATCATCGGTTCCTAAGGTTCGCATTCCTGGACAAACATTACCAGTTCGTGGCGCTTCCTTTCGGATTAGCCACTGCTCCAAGGATTTTCACAAAAGTACTAGGGTCCCTTCTAGCTGTGCTAAGACCAAGGGGCATTGCTGTAGTACCTTACTTGGACGACATTCTGATTCAAGCGTTGTCCCTTCCTCAAGCAAAGGCTCACACGGACATTGTCCTGGCCTTTCTCAGATCTCACGGATGGAAAGTGAACGTGGAAAAGAGTTCTCTATCCCCGTCAACAAGGGTTCCCTTCTTGGGAACAATAATAGACTCCTTAGAAATGAGGATTTTTCTGACAGAGGCCAGAAAAACAAAACTTCTAGACTCTTGTCGGATACTTCATTCCGTTCCTCTTCCTTCCATAGCTCAGTGCATGGAAGTGATCGGGTTGATGGTAGCGGCAATGGACATAGTTCCTTTTGCGCGCATTCATCTAAGACCATTACAACTGTGCATGCTCAGTCAGTGGAATGGGGACTATACAGACTTGTCTCCGAAGATACAAGTAAATCAGAGGACCAGAGACTCACTCCGTTGGTGGCTGTCCCTGGACAACCTGTCACAAGGGATGACATTCCGCAGACCAGAGTGGGTCATTGTCACGACCGACGCCAGTCTGATGGGCTGGGGCGCGGTCTGGGGAGCCCTGAAAGCTCAGGGTCTTTGGTCTCGGGAAGAATCTCTTCTACCGATAAATATTCTGGAACTGAGAGCGATATTCAATGCTCTCAAGGCTTGGCCTCAGCTAGCGTGGGCCAAGTTCATACGGTTTCAATCAGACAACATGACAACTGTTGCGTACATCAACCATCAGGGGGGAACAAGGAGTTCCCTAGCGATGGAAGAAGTGACCAAAATCATTCTATGGGCGGAGTCTCACTCCTGCCACCTGTCTGCTATCCACATCCCAGGAGTGGAAAATTGGGAAGCGGATTTTCTGAGTCGTCAGACATTGCATCCGGGGGAGTGGGAACTCCATCCGGAAATCTTTGCCCAAGTCACTCAGCTGTGGGGCATTCCAGACATGGATCTGATGGCCTCTCGTCAGAACTTCAAAGTTCCTTGCTACGGGTCCAGATCCAGGGATCCCAAGGCGGCTCTAGTGGATGCACTAGTAGCACCTTGGACCTTCAAACTAGCTTATGTGTTCCCGCCGTTTCCTCTCATCCCCAGGCTGGTAGCCAGGATCAATCAGGAGAGGGCGTCGGTGATCTTGATAGCTCCTGCGTGGCCACGCAGGACTTGGTATGCAGATCTGGTGAATATGTCATCGGCTCCACCTTGGAAGCTACCTTTGAGACGAGACCTGCTTGTTCAGGGTCCGTTCGAACATCCGAATCTGGTTTCACTCCAGCTGACTGCTTGGAGATTGAACGCTTGATTTTATCGAAACGAGGGTTCTCAGATTCTGTTATCGATACTCTTGTTCAGGCCAGAAAGCCTGTAACTAGAAAGATTTACCACAAAATTTGGAAAAAATATATCTGTTGGTGTGAATCTAAAGGATTCCCTTGGGACAAGGTTAAGATTCCTAGGATTCTATCCTTCCTTCAAGAAGGATTGGAAAAGGGATTATCTGCAAGTTCCCTGAAGGGACAGATTTCTGCCTTGTCGGTGTTACTTCACAAAAAACTGGCTGCTGTGCCAGATGTTCAAGCCTTTGTTCAGGCTCTGGTTAGAATCAAGCCTGTTTACAAACCTTTGACTCCTCCTTGGAGTCTCAATTTAGTTCTTTCAGTTCTTCAGGGGGTTCCGTTTGAACCCTTGCATTCCGTTGATATTAAGTTATTATCTTGGAAAGTTTTGTTTTTAGTTGCAATTTCTTCTGCCAGAAGAGTTTCAGAATTATCTGCTCTGCAGTGTTCTCCTCCTTATCTGGTGTTCCATGCAGATAAGGTGGTTTTACGTACTAAACCTGGTTTTCTTCCAAAAGTTGTTTCTAACAAAAACATTAACCAGGAGATTATCGTACCTTCTCTGTGTCCGAAACCAGCTTCAAAGAAGGAACGTTTGTTGCACAATTTGGATGTTGTTCGCGCTTTAAAATTCTATTTGGATGCTACAAAGGATTTTAGACAAACATCTTCCTTGTTTGTTGTTTATTCCGGTAAAAGGAGAGGTCAAAAAGCAACTTCTACCTCTCTCTCTTTTTGGATTAAAAGCATCATCAGATTGGCTTACGAGACTGCCGGACGGCAGCCTCCCGAAAGAATCACAGCTCATTCCACTAGGGCTGTGGCTTCCACTTGGGCCTTCAAGAACGAGGCTTCTGTTGATCAGATATGTAGGGCAGCGACTTGGTCTTCACTGCACACTTTTACCAAATTTTACAAGTTTGATACTTTTGCTTCTTCTGAGGCTATTTTTGGGAGAAAGGTTTTGCAAGCCGTGGTGCCTTCCATTTAGGTGACCTGATTTGCTCCCTCCCTTCATCCGTGTCCTAAAGCTTTGGTATTGGTTCCCACAAGTAAGGATGACGCCGTGGACCGGACACACCTATGTTGGAGAAAACAGAATTTATGTTTACCTGATAAATTACTTTCTCCAACGGTGTGTCCGGTCCACGGCCCGCCCTGGTTTTTTTTTAATCAGGTCTGATAATTTATTTTCTTTAACTACAGTCACCACGGTACCATATGGTTTCTCCTATGCTAATATTCCTCCTTAACGTCGGTCGAATGACTGGGGTAGGCGGAGCCTAGGAGGGATCATGTGACCAGCTTTGCTGGGCTCTTTGCCATTTCCTGTTGGGGAAGAGAATATCCCACAAGTAAGGATGACGCCGTGGACCGGACACACCGTTGGAGAAAGTAATTTATCAGGTAAACATAAATTCTGTTTTTATTAAAAAAAATATATATATATGTGAATCTCTGAATGTGCAAATATAGACACTGGCACTAAAGCAGCTTGGTTTGTCTGTATTCCCCCGTAATCTCTTATTTCAATATTTGTTTTATGATTTCTTTTATCCTGTTTCACAAATTCATTTGCCCCTTTTCACATCTCTTCACTCTCTAGATCAGGTTTATCCAGTTTGGGTATATAATGATTTGGGAAACACAAAAAACAGAGGTGCGCTCTATCTATAAGACTAATGATAAGGATATAAAACACTGCAAAAAGTCCTGATATAAGTGGTGGAAGCAATGTTCAAGCAGCACTCCGATCAGCAGTGAGCAGAAATTTACTTTAGTGGAAGACAAAAGCAGAGGTGCCTCACGGTGTAGCACAAAAATACTCTAATAATATAAAGTTCCACTACAAAGGCAAACTCTCAATTGAGAAGGCACATATAGTACTATCATGGCAAGTCAAGACTTCTGAGCCGCTCGACTGACTCGTTCCCATCAGTGGGATCACCACAGTGTGGTCCTTCAAAGCCTTTAGCAGGACCTCAACATTTCCAGACTGAATATGTGTCTGAACTAAGCAGAAATGTTTAAGTACTTTGGTCAAAGAAGGTTCTGGACCATAAAACTACCACTATTTCTAGTCTACCCTTAGTTTTTTATTTTTTTTATTTTAATTCTCCCTATTGGTTCTTATAAAAACCAACCAACCAAAGAAACAATCATTGGATCTATAAGATTTAAAGCATTCCATGGCTTTCATCAGTATTTAATAAAAAATATTGTTATCTTGGAAACCAAAAATTACATTAATCACTTTATTTAACCAAAGGCCAGTGGTTCCTTTTGCATCTATTGACTATGGACTTCACAGTGGCTGGACTCAATTATCTAAAAAACAAATGCAGAACCTGGAAGTCTCAGCGGCACTGTGATGTCACTCAAACTATTTTATAAAGACAATTTTTAGCTTGAGAGTTGTTTATCTTGTAATCCAAGGTTCTGGATGTGAAGGAGAGGCAAATAAATTACAATATAATTATGATCCCCCCAAAATATTTTGTGTGATTTTGCTCCATGCCGGCAAACTGAGGGTAATGTGAGAACCTGACACTCATATACATAGTCAGTTTTTGATACAGTTTAATTTGTATTTGCTTCTAGTTTACTTTACTTTACTTTTCTATCGGTTAAATAAGTGTATTATGCATTTTGAGCAGTAAGATAAATCAGCGAGACTTGCATGTGTTAAATACTTAGAAAATCAAAATACTGTTGTGAAAGAGCGTCAGAAACCCAGGGAACTCTCAGTTTTCCTCTGTGAAAGCACACTTGGGTAATAGAACGAGCTACCGAGCTGTTGTTTGTTCCTGTTTGAGGCCTTCTCTTTCTGTATGTATTTGAATACTCCCCTGTTAAGCCCACTTTCTGAAACTATCAGGCTTATTTCACATAGGAAAAAATATAAAGTGTACTGCAATTTGTAAAAGAAAAACAGAAATATATATAAATATCTTAATTTGTAGTTACACAGAAGCATTCAAAGAACAATCAGACGTTGTAAAATCGCAATCCCAAATTCACTGCCATATATAAAATCTTAATAGATTAAAACACAAACTAGAAAGTGCAAAACTTAAATATAATAAAACTTAAACAATTAAGAACAAGAAAAAATGATAATAGAAGTAAATTAGAAAGTTGTTTAAAATTTGAGTTTCTAGAATCTTGTGAGGAATCTTGTGAGGAACTGCAGAGAATTATTTTAGATCATCTCATCTGAGCAAAATGCTTTAGAGAATCTGGTCCTATATGTTTGCTGAACATATTGTTGACTCAAGGTAATTTTCACACAAGTATTTAATGTTAGCCATTTTCCCTTCTCAATTCTAAAAAAAGTAAACCCACCACAACAGGTCTGTCAAGGAGCCACAAGTGTGGGATATAAAGCCGCACACGAAAGAGAAACTGTAAAAAAGACCTGACAATATAAAGTTTTTATAGTTTTGACGATCTTGTTCTGCTTTTTATTTAGTAAGTAGAAGCGTATTTGTGCCTAGGTTGAATAAATGTAATACTAACTTGAATCGGGTTACGCTCTATGTTTACTTTTATAGATTTTAGCAAGGCTGTAGTTTCTACAGTATCTCTAGAGATTAGCGCTCAGACTCATTACCCACACTGCACCCATATTCCTTTTTTAACAGTGATGAGGTGATCAACAGTGATTGAACGTGTCTTTCCTTAACAGAAGGTAATAAGTTCATTGGTTACAGATACTCTTCTCCTATACGTTCGAACTACCTCAGCAGAGACTGAACTGTATTTCACTTTTAACAGTTATAGCCTTAAAGGGACACTAAACCCCCAAAAATTATTTCATGGTTCAGGTAGAGAATACAATTTGAAATAACTTTCCAAATTACTTCTATTATCTAATTTGCTTCATTCTTTAGATATCCTTTGCTGAAGAAATAGCAATGCACATGGGTGAGCCAATCACACGAGGCATCTATGTGCATCTACCAATCAGCAGCTACTGAGCATATCTAGATATGCTTTTGAGCAAAGCATATCAAGAGAATGAAGCAAATTAGAACGTTGTTTCAAATGTCATGTTCTTTCTAAATCATGAAAGAAAACAAATGGGTTGTGTCCCTTTAAGGACATAGTTGCACTGTTTTCTGTGTTTCTGTGCAATTTTCCCTTTTTAACCAACCTCTTTGCTCTGCATAGAGCACTTGACATGTAAAAAAAAAAAAGACACAAGCATGGAAATTCAGGGACACTGGCACATTTGAGGTTGGTGGCGCAATAGTAATGAATTGAGGTGCACAGGACTTCCCCAGCACCCTGTAGAACCAACTTTTGTTGGCAACATTTCAGTTCAAGCAGCATAAAAAACAGTAGGTACATGACACAGAAATATGGGTTAGGCTCTCTATTTATGTTTTTCTGGAACTGTACAATAACATAGGTGCATCATTGTACAGTGCTGCTAGGCAGATATGGGCATTATGTAGGCCTTGAGGGCATTTTTATTTTATGCATTCGGTTGGTTTTCATGCGTCAGTTTTTTTCACGCGCCAGCTTGATTGTGCGTGTCGTTTTTATCTCGCCTCTGCTTTATTGCGTGCGTAAAATCATTTGTCTGTACTTTTATTTACCTGCCTGATAATCTCTTTTTCATTAAGGAGTAAAACTGATTCCGTTCCCTCTTCTGTTGATTTTAGTACCTCAGAACTTAGATCTTCTGAACACTTTACTACTAGGAGCATGATTAAGGTAGAAATACCGAAACGTTGCTGATTTTGTTGTGTTGATACAATAAACACTATTTTTGCTGCTACTCATTGTGGATATTTTTTGGATGACTCAGAGACTTGAGTGGGCCTCTGGAGTGGCTGGCAAGAGGGTCGTTGCGTGCTGGATTAATGATTGGATTTTGATAGTTGATTTTAGTACCTCAGAACCTAGATCTTCTGAACACTTGACTACTTATATTAAAGGGACACTATATACACTAGAAGGATTTTCCTTGACATAAATGTTTTCCATCTGGGAATTTTTTTATAACAATGTATAATTTTGCTTATTTTAAAAAAACATTTTGCTGGTTCTCAGACTCCTAGCCAAGCCCCAAAGTGTTTACAGACCACTGCTGGCTCCTATTTGTCTAATCTGTCTTTTCATATGCAGGGAAGGAGGGGCGGGGGGTGGGATCTGATCTCAGCCCCTTTCGTTGGGTGTTCCAGCTAATCTCATCAACAGTGCAAAACCTGGAGCTTCTAAGTAAGTTTTTAAAAGGTTTTATACTGGATTTTTAAATCAGTATCTGTGCATATTCTTCTTTATAGTAGTGTCTATTACATGCAGTTATATGAAAATTGGTATATACTGTCCCTTTAAGTGTATTACTTTTTTTTGGCAAGCTGGTTGATATTATCCCCCTGCTCAACTTTGAAAATCATGTACAGATCATCTTATGCCCTTTGATCAGTTAATGCTGCTCATGCTTCTAAGGTTATCTGTCCTCCCTCTGTTTGTTCTACAGAGGGGAGTTTTTCAGATTTTGCTCCAGAATTTAAAGAATTTATGCACTTTACTATATCTGAGATGTTGGCGGTCATGCCCCCTCCAAGTAAGCATAAGTAGGTGGTTTCTGGTCATCCCTTTACTAGTTTATCTAATTTAAAGTGAATGTCAATTTTGATGCTAAAGTGCCCGGTTTTTAAAAATTTGATTAAAAACAGGGGCACTTTAATTCATCAAAATTTTCACAGCAACTCCAGCTTCCACCGCCCATCGCAAAGCCTCTTCCTGGGTCTAAAATGAGGAATCTGGCTTCTTCCAATCACAGCGTTGAATCAGACACTGATTCCCCCGGGGGGGGGAAGCTGTGATTGGAGGATGACCTATTCATCATTTCTGACATCAGAAATGGCTTGCGACGACCGGAGGAAGCTGGAGCTGCTGTGAAGTTTAAAAGATAAGTTTTTTTCACAACAGGAGTGAAATGTAAATTTTGATGAATTAAAGTGCCCCTGTTTTTAATCGAATTTTTAAAAACTGGGCACTTTAGCATCAAAATTTACATTCACTTTAAGTAAATCTAAATCTGTTAAGATGAATGTTCAAGGCTCTGCTTCTCCCATTTTTTTTCCTCTGAGGGTGAAGTGTTTTCAGATGCTCAAGAGCCTCTCTCTGATCAGGAAATTGATTCTTCCTCTTTTGTTAACTTTGTTCTCTTTTAAGAGAAGTGTTAGGTCCTTTAGTTGTTCACCATTCTAAATTTCCTGAGGATTAGTCTGTTAAACAGCTGGGTTTAATTTTTAAACTTTCTGTTAAGTCTCCTGTTGTTTATCTAGTTCCTGATGCTATCTTTGACGTATTTTTTTAAAGAGTGGTCTAAGCCTGGTATTCTTTGCCTGCTTCTAAATTTAGAGCTTTGGGAAACTATTCCTAAAGTGGATGGGGCTATTTCTACTTTGGCTTAAAGTATTACTATTCCTCTTTAGGTTAGTACCGCTTTTAGAGTCCCTATGGTTAGGGAATTAGGCCTCAATTCTAAAAGATCTCTGGGCTGGTGAGATTCTATATGAATGCTCACCAGCCCTTCTATTTCCTGGTGGAATTATATAAAGCTATTTTTTACCCTAAAAACAGGGTGTATTGCTAAGGGGAGTATTCTGCATTTTCATATGGAAAAGAGATGCATACATTACAAAAATTCACAATAAAATTTGTAGTTTAAAAATCTTAAAAAATAAATAATTGAATGATTCACACAAAGATACTCGGGAAAAGATTGTATTGTTAAGGTGCATCAAAATTGTACACCAAAAATCATATTTTATAAAGAAAGTCAAATTTGTAGTTAAATTACACAGGAATAAATCGTATTAATTATGCACAGCGTAAATCATAATTTAAGTACACCTGGGGCGCGATCCGATAAACGTAGTTTGTGGAGCAAGCAAGGGAACCCGCGTCGCCCGCAGTTTCAGCTTGCAACTCGAGCTATCCCATATACGGTGCCGTCAGATGCTAAAGTGCCGTAAGTCGGATAAACCAGCGATGTCCAGAAATCTGCGCAAGTACAAATTTCTGGCGTCACCAGTGACTTACGGCACGTTAGAAACTGCCGGCGCCTACAAAACCTGACTAAAGTCTAAATCACCCGCACTGTCTAACACGCCTCCCTAACATAGCCCGACACGTCTAACCCTCTATCCGCTATCCCCCCTCACTAGCCTAACAATAAAATATGTATTAACCCCTAAACCGCTGCTCCCAAACCCCGCCGCAACATAATAAAGTTATTAACCCCTAAACCGCTGCCAGCTATATTAAATCTATAACCCCCTAAAGTGAGCCCCTAACACCGCCGCCATCTACCTTACCTACCCCCTAAAGTGAGCCCCTACCCCGCCGCTATCTATATTAAATTATTTAACCCCTAATCTAATCCCCCTACCCCACCGCCATCTATATTAAATTATTTAACCCCTAAAATACTAAACTATCCGTACCACTAAACCTAAGTCTAACCCTACAAATAGCCCTGAAAAGGGCTTTTTGCGTGGCATTGCCCCAAAGTAACAGCTCTTTTGCCAGCCCTTAAAAGGGCTTTTTGCGGGGCATGCCCCAAAGAATTCAGCTCTTTTGCCAACCCTTAAAAGGGCTTTTGGCGGGGCTTTGTCACAAAGTAAACTGCTCTTTTGCCTACAATCTACATCCCCCTACACCGCGGCCACCTATAATAAATGTATTAACCCCTAATCTAATCCCCCTACACCGCCGCCAGCTATATTAACTATATTAACCCTAATTATATTAGGGTTAATATAGTTACTATAGTATTTATATTAACTCTATCTAACCCTAACACCCCTAACTAAATTCTTATTAAATAAATCTAATTCATATTATAAACTAAAATATTCCTATTTAAATCTAAATACTTACCTATAAAATAAACCCTAAGATAGCTACAATATAATTAATAATTACATTGTAGCTATGTTAGGGTTTATATTTATTTTACAGGTAAATTGTTAATTATTTTAACTAGGTATAATAGCTATTAAATAGTTATGAACTATTTAATAGCTACCTAGTTAAAATAATTACCCAATTACCTGTAAAATAAATCCTAACCAAAGTTACAAATACACCTACACTATCAATAAATTAAATAAACTACAAATATCTATCTAAAAATACAATTAAATAAACTAAACTAAATTACAAAAAACAAACAAACACTAAATTACAAAAAATAAAAAAAAGATTACAAGATTTTTAAGCTAATTACACCTATTCTAAGCCCCCTAATAAAATAATAAAGCCCCCCAAAATAAAAAAAATTCCCTACCCTATTCTAAATTAAAAAAAGTTCAAAGCTCTTTGACCTTACCAGCCCTTAAAAGGGCCTTTTGTGGGGGCATGCCCCAAAGAAAACTGCTCTTTTGCCTGAAAAAAAAAACACAATACCACCCCCCAACATTACAACCCACCACCCACATACCCCTAATCTAACCCAAACCCCCCTTAAATAAACCTAACACTACCCCCCTGAAGATCTCCCTACCTTATCTTCACCACGCTGGGCCGAACTCCTCATCCGATCCGGGCGATGTCCAATCAAGCGGCAAAGAAGAATTCTTCATCCCGGCGATGTCTTTCTCCAAGCGGCAGCAAAGTCTTCTTCCATCGGGCAGCATCTTCCATCAAGCGGCATCTTCAATCTTAATTCTTCGCTCCTCCAACGCGGAGCATCCATCCCGGCCGACGACTGAACGACGAATGAGGTACCTTTAAATGACGTCATCCAAGATGGCGTCCGTCGAATTCCGATTGGCTGATAGGATTCTATAAGCCAATCGGAATTAAGGTAGAAAAATCTGATTGGCTGATTGAATCAGCCAATCAGATTCAAGTTCAATCCGATTGGCTGAACCAATTATTATACCTATTAGCTATTATACCTAGTTAAAATAATTAACAATTTACCTGTAAAATAAATATAAACCCTAACATAGCTACAATGTAATTATTAATTATATTGTAGCTATCTTAGGGTTTATTTTATAGGTAAGTATTTAGATTTAAATAGGAATATTTTAGTTTATAATATGAATTAGATTTATTTAATAAGAATTTAGTTAGGGGTGTTAGGGTTAGATAGAGTTAATATAGTTAATATAAATACTATAGTAACTATATTAACCCTAATATAATTAGGGTTAATATAGTTAATATATATAATGTAATAACTATATTAACTATAATATACTTAGGGTTAATATAGATAATATAGCTGGCGGCGGGGTAGGTAGATTAAATTAGGGGTTAATAATATTAATATAGCTGGCGGCGGTGTAAGGGGTCAGATTAGGGGATAGATCAGGTAGATGGCGGCGGTTTTAGGGGTTCACATTAGGGGATAGATCAGTTAGATGGTGGCGGTTTTAGGGGCTCACAGTAGGGGGTTAGTTTATGTAGATGGTTGCGGTTTAGGGGTTAAATACTTTATTAGGGATTGCGGCGGGGGATCGCGGTTGACAGGTAGATAGACATTTCGCATGCGTTAGGTGTTAGGTTTTATTTAGCAGATCGTGGTTGACAGGGAGATAGACATTGCGCATGTGTAAGGTGTTAGGTTTTATTTAGCAGATCGTGGTTGACAGGTAGATAGACATTGCGCATGCGTTAGGTGTTAGGTTTATTTAGCAGCCAGTTTAGGGAGTTACGGGGCTCCAATAGTCAGCGTAAGGCTTCTTACGGCTGCTTTTTGTGGCGAGGTGAAAATGGAGTAAGATTTCTCCATTTTCGCCACGTAAGTCCTTACGCTGTATATTGGATACCAAACTGCGCTGGTTTGGTATACCTGCCTATGGCCCAAAAAACTATGGGCGACGGCAGAAATATACGCGCGTAACTTCTAGGTTACGCCGTATATGTGATACCAAACCCGCGCAAATATTGGCGTCTCCGACTTTTGCGGGCGACGATTTTTATCGGATCGACCCCCTGATGTGCAAAAAAAGCAAGTGTAATAGTTTTTTTCATAAAATAGGCTGATCGTGGGTGTCCCATTGGCGTATATTAAATTTTCTCTCAAATCCCAGTGTAATTCTGTAAACATTTACGCACTATGTAAATTAAAAAGTGGTGAGTTTTCTCTAAAATACCCCAAACACTAATTATTCTGAAAGAAAAACTTATGCATACGAAAATTACAGCAAATTTAAGGTACAGTGCACTGAAAACAGCATAATTTTATATGTATTAAGAGTAATATTCATATTTTAACAAGCTTTCCCTGCCCTCTATTTCAAACTTTTACCTAGCAGAGAGCTCTCATTATTTGTATGGGAGACATCTTGTCACTTGCAGGGAGAGCCTCCTTTTTTTTATAGAATTCCATGAGGGCTTCCCCTGCAAGTGTTGGCATGGAAAACCACTACTTGACCGGCGAACAACATTAGATAAAAGCAACAAAGCACAGCACCTCTTGTGTACAAAATGACTGGCAGTTTTTTTTTTACCACTAGAGGGCATTAGTTCATATGTGTCTATAGATAACATTGAGCTCCCGCATGTGAAGTTATCTAGGAGTCAGCACTGATTGGCTAAAATGCAAGTCTGTCAAAAGAACTGAAATAAGGGGGCAGTTTGCAGAGGCTTAGAAACAAGGTAATTACAGAGGTAAAACATGTATAATTATAACTTTGTTAGTTATGCAAAACTGGGGAATGGGTAATAAAGGGATTATCTATCTTTTTAAACAACAAAATTCTGGTGTTGACTGTCCCTTTAAATCTGAAAGTCCACACACAGCAGCACTTAAATAAAAGACCTTTATTCCAAAAGAAGCAGGGTCACATAAACAGCTTAATCGTGCACAGTTAACAACTATCGTGCATCCATATATAGGCCATACCTAATTGGCCCACCAATCAGAGCCCATCAGTGAACACACCCCCTAGTGGCTAGAGACAATTGATGAAAATCATTCCATATATTTATCATTTTTTCCTTAAATAAAAAAAAATGGTATAATTAACCTTATACATCAACAATCAACATATTAAAAAAAAACTTTTTTAAAAGACTATTATTACATTTTATTTTATTTTAGAGGAAGACACTAAGATCTAATTCCCTATACAATCCTATAGGCTGCATGGTAATCAATTTGTGGATCCAAAATGCTTCCCTTCTCTTTAAGAGAAGCTCTCTATCACCCCCCTCCCCCCGTCTAGGGTATGTTACATTGTCTATAATGTGGAATCTGAGTTGGCTGATATTATGCCCAAATTCTACAAAATGAGAAGAGACTGGGGCCTCAAGATTCTTACATCTGATATTACTCTTGTGCTGATTAATTCTGTCACACACTCTATGGGTGGTCTCCCCAACATAGACCCTCCCACAAGGACACTTAATCAGATAAATCGCAAAGGTAGTGTCACATGTAAAATAACCTCTAATGGCATATTTTTTACCCGTTAAGGGGTGAACAAAGGATATCATGCTTCAATTAATTTAAATGATAACTGTTTTATTGAACATCAGGAACATACATGTACCTAATATATATTAAAGGAATATGAAACCAAATTTTTTTCTTTCATGATTCGGATAGAACATGCAATTTTAAGCAACTTTCTAATTTACTCTTATTATTATTTTTTCTTCATTCTCTTGGTATCATTATTTGAAAGCGCAGGAATGTAAGCTTAGGAGCTGGTCCATTTTTGGTTCAGGACCCTGGGTAGTGCTTGCTGATTGGTAGCTACATTTAAAATAATAGAAGTAAATTAGAAAGTTGCTTAAAATTGCATGCTCTATCTGAATCATGAAAGAATAAAATTGGGTTTCATATCCCTTTTATATGTATTTAAAAGGACGTTTAACACTTTGAACTGGTAATATAAAAGGATACATTGCATATATAAAAATACCTCTACAATATACTTTCATTATTTATTTTATCCCCTTTTCCTGTAATTCCATTCTGAAATTGTGAGCTTTTTAGAAATGGAAATGCAGAACACTGTTATATTACACACAGCCATTAGCTGCACACTCTAGTGACCTATTTATAACTGTCCCTAATTGGCCACAGCAGAGAAAAGCACCTAGGTTACAACATTGCAGCTCCCATTGTTTTATAGACACTAAAACTTTAACATCTATTTTGTCACTACTTAAACAGCTAATTCAACTTTAAAAAATACATCTACATATTATTCTCAGGCTAATCTTTTCTTTGAATGCATCATTCTATCTAGCATTTATTTAGGACTACATTACAAGTGAAGCACTAAATTATCGCGCGCCCGCGCACAGGCAAATTTGCCCGTTTGCGGGTGCGCAATAATTAACCAGCCATTACAAGTGACTGGTTATTGCTTCCGCAAGCTTGCGGTAGCAATCGGTGCCTCAAAGTATTTTGGGGCTAAGGTTGGTAGGAGTGGGGTGTTCCCATAGACCTCAATGGCACTTTTCAGTGCCATTTTGTTTCCTTTGTGTTCCCAGTAAATATATATGTATATGCTTATAAACATATATATGTATGTGTTAATAGGTGTAAATACATATATTAACACATAAATATAGATGTATATCAGCGCATATACATATATATATTTAAAATTGCTGCCATTGCTGCGCTACTTACCCCCTTCGCTGTGCGAGGTTGCGTTCGCATTGCTGTAAACATTAGCGTGCGCTGGTATTACACAGTGGAGCGCAAAAATTGCGTTCATGAAAGTGATATTTAGTGCTCCACTTGTAATCTAGCCCTAAGTGTTTAAAGGGATTGGAAAGTCAAAATGAAACTTGCATGATTCAGATTGACACTTTTAAATTCACTTCTATTTTCAAATGTGCTTCATTCTCTTAGTATCCCTTGTTAAAAAAATGAATACGCACATATCATACACTAGTGGGAGCTGTTGCTAATTGGTGCCTGCACACATTTGTCTCTTGTGATTGGCTAAATAGATATTTTCAGCTTCCTGTCAGTAGTGCAATGCTGTCCCTTCAGCAATGGATAACAAGAGAATGAAGAAAATGTGATAATAGAATTAAATTGGAAAGTTGTTTAAAATTGTATGTTCTATCTGAATCATAAAATAATATTTTGGGGTTTACTATCCCTTTAATGTCTCTTTAAACCTGAAGTTTCCTTCAGATGGTATCTTGATAAAGCCCTAGATGTGAATGAAACGCATTGATGAATTCTGGTGGAAAATGGATTGGTAGTATACCATCATCTTATCTTAGGTTATTTTGTCTGCACTGTGGTTTTAAGGAACCTCCCCCTGCGCACTAAAAATACTGAAGTAGCAGCATTTCCATTTTTTTTTTTAAATAAATAATGCATGGAAATAATAGCAGCCACTATTATCAATGTTATTTATTGACAATTTTATTTGAAAAACAAAAACAAAACTTAACAATATATATACACCAGCCATAATCAACTGTAATTCCTACTAGACATGACTGGTGATTTTTTTAAAGGGACATAAAACTCAACATTTTTCTTTCCTGATTCAGACAGAACATACAATTTTTTTTAAATATTTATTTTTCACATTTTCAGTCCATACATACAGAAAAGAAAATAATTAGCAAAATAGACATAAATTGTAGAGACGCAGCTCCAGTTTGTTCTGTCATTGTCTTGGAGACACAGCTCCGAATTTGAAAATAAACAATTTCTGAACATAACTTGATCAGTGTAATGTCTTATTCTATATTTACATTTGACTTTCATAATTAGCTACCTCTATAACCATAATGAACCAGAACATATATAAATAAAAAAATAGATAACCCCTCTCCCCTGAGCTCCTGCTCCCCACCAACCCCACCGATAATATACTGCTTGATAATTATGATTCTTCCCCACTGCCTCTCCTATTATCCCTCTACTGTTGTGGCAGCTCTCCTAATATTAGGAGCGACAATGTTATTGGTTTCTGAGAAGGGGTTATAAATTGGATCTAATAAGGGCCCTATATCTAAGAACAATCTGTAGACTAATTCTGATAATACCATTTACAAGAATTTAAACTAAATAATAACCTTTTGACCCTTGTGGGTCCTCTATTTCGACTATCTTATCTTGGCCTGTTGTTATATTCTGAGTAATTTTACCTATATAGTTCCGTAATCTGTTACTTAACTATTATTTGGTTAAATTTGCAATTCAGCTGCTCCCTTGCGGGCGCTCGGAAAATTAATTATGATTAATATAAACCGGAAGGAGGGGGGGATGGGCAACCCAGGGAGGGGCACGGGGGAAGGGTGAAGGGGACGAGAGGGAGAGAAAAGGAAAAAAAAAAAAGGAAAAATGATTCTTGGAAGAGGGAGGATAGTCTAGTTGTTACTTTCTCTTCACATCTTCATTTTCAGTGTCTTTACCAAATTCCTAGGAGAACTATATCTGAATTCCTAAATGGCTAAATTAAATGATCTATTTCTTCTTTTGGAAGGGTCTTTATAAATGCTGCCCATTTTTGGAAAAATCTATTGATATCTTGTGGTTCAAATAGTTTTGAGTCATACTGTTCTAAGATGCATTGCTTTTTTATGCAATTTATAATTTCTGATATGCTAGGGGTTGAAGTTTCCTTCCATTTTTTAAACAGTAAATATCTTGCTGCTAATATAGTAATATTAACAATAAATTCTTTATCTAAAGAAGGTCCTTCTTCTGTTCTAAGAAATATTATTTTTATATATGAAAGCGCAACATGGGTAATACCTATTCTCCTATCAAACCAAAATTCCACCTTCTTCCACATTGCTCTAACCTTTGGGCATTCCCATAGCATATGCTTAAGATTAGCTGCAACAAGTGAGCATTTTGAACATTTATTAAATTGAATATTCCCCCATCTATATCCCTTTTCCGGGGTAATATATGTCATATATAGTAGTTTCAGGTGTGACTCCCTCCATGTAGAGGAAAGTGTTGTCTGTTTAACGATTGATATGGATACTTGGGAGAATCCCTCATCTAGTCGAAGTGGGTCTATAATTGAATCCCATTTCAATTCTATTTTTGTTATATTAGTTGGTCCTTTATTTGCATTGAGTAATTGATAGCAAGGAGAGATAGACATCTGGCCTTTTTTAACCAGCAATAACCATTTCTCTAATGATCCTAACGACCAAATCCAGCCTGATGTACTAGTTAACTTCCAAATATAATGTCTTAACTGAAGGTAGATAAAAAAATCTTTTTGTGGGATATTAAATTCACTCCTAAGATCATTAAATGATTTAATGCAGTTCCCTGTTGTATCTATTAATTGTGCTACCCTTTCGAGTCCTTTTGTGTGCCATCTTTGGAGGGGTGATATTTGTAATCCTAATTCAAACTGCGGGTTACCCATTAGGGGTAGGTAATTTGAAATTTTTTCATTAACTTTTAATAGGTTGCAGATCTTTAGCCACGCTTTTATTGGAACAATAATAGAGTGAAATGTCTTAATCTCTCTTGGTATGTCAGTGATTTTATTATGAATTAACGCTGTAGGGAGATAGGGGAAGGTTATACTCCTCTCTAAGTCATTGTCTGTTACGTAATCTTTACAATGAATCCAATCTGTTACTATACGGGCTAAAAAGACAAGATTATATAAACATAGATCAGGTAAGGCACATCCTCCATATTTTATAGGAAGGAACAATTTTTCAAGAGCAATTCTAGGTTTCTTGCCATGCCATATAAATTTTCTAAGTGATATGTTTAAGAGTCTTAAATCTTTTTGCTTTAATAGGATCGGTATATTCTGACATATGTAAAGGATTTTTGGCAATAGTATCATTTTGTATAAAGCAATTCTGCCAGAAAGAGAGATGGGAAGGTTCTGCCAATTCTTCAATGTATTTCTAGTAGTTTCTAAGATTGGAGAAATGTTGAGAGAATACCACTGTTCTGGATTTGAGGAAATTATAATACCTAGGTATTTAAATGAATCAGTTGCAATCTTAAGCGGAATATTTTCTATAGGTTGTTTCGGGTGAGTTAACCAATACAGTTCAGACTTATTAGTATTTATCCTATATCCCGAGAATGAGCTAAACTGTGATATAATAGACAATAATTTGGGGATATTTCTCTGGATATTACTCATATATATTAGGATGTCATCCGCATATAATGAGATTTTCAATTCCTTTTTCCTTATTCTAATTCCTTCAATGTCCTGCCTAATTAAGATTGCTAGTGGTTCAATTGCCATATTGAAAAGCAATGGGGAAAGAGGGCAGCCTTGCCTTGTGCCCTTCGCAAGATGTATATCTATTGATTGCCTTGTATTAACTAACAGCTTCGTGTGTGCTTTCTTATAGAGATTATCAATAAATTTAGGAAATTGTCCTTTGAACCCGAATTGAGATAGTGTATGTAGTAAATGGTCATGATGAATCGAGTCGAATGCCTTTTCGGCATCGACTGAGATTATTGCTTTGTCTGAATCATTTTGTTCACCACCTTGGGCTTGGGTCGGCTCTATTTTAACATAGTCAATAGTAAGAAATAATTCGCGGATTTTAGCTGAAGAATTTCTATTTGTCAGAAATCCTGCTTGACTTTTGTGTATTATGTGTGAAAGAGGGGCTTGTAATCTCTGTGCTAGTATGGATGTCAACAGTTTATAATCTACATTTAGTAGAGCAATAGGTCTATATGATTCTTTTTGAGATTTATCTTTGCCAGGTTTTAAGATAAGAGTTGTATAAGAAGCTGAAAAACTGGCTGGTGGTGGGCTGCCCTCTTTATACAAATCATTAAATAGTTTTGTTAAGTATGGAACTATAGCCGGCGACAATAGTTTGTAAAATTCGCTGGGCAAGGCATCTGGGCCTGCCGCTTTGTTGATAGGCAGATCCTCTATACCCTTCTTAACTTCTAGTTCTGTAATGGGAAGGTTGATTAATTCATTAATTTCTTCTGAAATTTTTAAATATGAATTTTTTTTCCAAAAGTCTTCTCTTTCAGAATTATTTGACGGGTTTGGAGAGTAAAGGTCTTGATAATATTTTACCATTATGTTTAAGATCTCTTCTGACTCTGAGACTAATTTATCATTATTCTGAATAAATTCAATTGGAGTATTCCCTTTGTCTTGTTTAACTAATCTGGAAAGTAATTTTCCTGCCTTATTCCCGTATTTATATAATTGTGATTGAAGTCTTAATTCCTGTTGTGTGGCTTTATGTAATAGAAGAGAATCTCTATCTTTTTTTGCTTGTGCGTATATATTCCAGGTTCGAGCTGTTTTATTGACTATATAATTATTGTAAGCATTTGATAAGGATTTCATAATGATTTCTTCTCTTTTTTTGTACAACTTAGTTCTGTTAATATTATAAGCCAGTATCTCTCCCCTCATAACTGCCTTTGCAGTTTCCCAGAATAGCATTGGGCGATCTTCATATTCCCTATTAAAATGAGCATATTCTTCAAATTTTAAGTTTACTATCGTTTTAAATTCTGGGTCTGAAGCAAGATGTTGAGGGAAAAAAAATCGATTATTTCTAAAATTAGCATTTTGTGAATATATTTCAAGTGTTATTGGGGCATGATCCGAGATAGTAACTGGCAAGATACTGGCCTTAATTTGTAAGTTCAATAATTTCTCATCTACTAAAAATAAGTCAATTCTCGTAAGAGATTTGTGAGCCTTTGATAGACAGGTAAAGTTTCTACTCTCTGGGTTTTGGGATCTCCATATATCTTTTATTCTTAGATTATTAAATAATTTATTAAAAATTTTGGCTTCTAAATTATCTTTTTTGTTTTCAGTGTTTTAAGATTGTGTCTAAGTTTGTCTAAGGCATAATTAGGTGACATATTAAAGTCTCCTCCAATAATTAACATCCCTTCTATCTTGGAAAGAATCTTATTTTGTAAAGTCTCCCAAAAAGCATAATCAATAATATTTGGAGCATACAAATTACAAAGTGTATACACAGAATTACCATGTTTTATTTTTACAATTAAAAACCTTCCCTCTGGATCAGATTCAATAACCGTAATTGTTGCCTTTATTTTTTTACCTATTAAAATTGCTACCCCCCGTTTCCTTCCTAGTGTTGGAGTAGCTATAACTTCTTTCACCCACGATTTTTTTAATTTATGAACTTCTTCTAATTTTATATGGGTTTCCCGAAGAAGAGCAATATCTACCTTCAGCTTTTTAAGATGTGAGATAATTGTATTCCTTTTTATTGGGGACGTAAGGCCACCAATATTCCAAGAAATCATTTTACAGTCATTTACTGTCATTTTTAATTAAAACAGGCATGATACCCAAAAAATAAAAACAAGACCAACAAGGGAGGGAGAAAAACAAAAACAAAACAACAAAAAAAACCAAAAAAAACCCCACATACACCCCTCTCGACTCCCTCCCCCCTGGCCCCCCCCCCCCAATCCCCCCCAACCCTGTCGTAATTGGTTTCCTGCAACCTAGACCCCTATAAGATAACCTAATGACCAAGGTATCTCTTATCACGGTATCTACCCTATTTACAGACTGAATATTCATTATACATCTTATATAACAATTGTTCGCGTTAATGTTTTACTTATAATTTTAGTTACTATTTCAGTTTTTACCTTATACTTAGGGAACAGTTTGTTTTCAGCTTTTACCTTGTGCTTGGGGAGCAATTTGTTTTATATATTTCTCAGCTTCTTTAGCTGTCTCAAAAAATTGCGCTTCGTTGTTTATTGTTATTTTAAGTTTAGTTGGATATATTAGAGTAGCTTGATATCCCTGGTTTATCAAGCGTGTACAGATTGGTGCTAATTCTCGCCTTTTAGCTGTAGTTTCCGCTGAAAAGTCCTGGAAAAGCATAATTTTGGTGCTGCCCAGCATAATGGGTTGCTTTTGTCTAAAGTGTTGGAGCAGGGTAAGTTTATCTTGGTAATTGAGTAGTTTAGCTATAATGGGTCTAGGTCGATCTTTACCTCTTTCCGAATCATACCATCCTAACCTGTGAGCTCTTTCAACTATTATACGTGGATATGGTTGGGGCATCTGCAAAAGTTGTGGAATAGTTTCTGTAATTAATTTATTTAAATCCTCATACTGTTTATTTTCAGGAATACCTATTTTTCTAATATTATTTCTTCTTGCCCGGTTTTCTAGATCTTCTATTTTTAATTGCATTTTCAGTACTTTACCGTTTATTTCGTCTAGACTAGAGTTCTGGTTCAGGGTGGTATCTTCTAAGTCAGAGATTCTCTGCTCTGCCTCAGAGATTCTTTTAGAGAACTGTTGTACTTCTTTAGTTAAGGAATTGATATCATGCTTAATTTCTTCTTTCAACTGCTCAAACTTAGGGGAGAGGGCTTCTGAAATTTTGGTAACTAATGTCTGTATATCTAATTGTTCATTTACATTTAGTGGACTAATTGGGCGAGATTCTGCTACAATATCTTGCATGTTCTTATTTTTCCTCTCTCTTTGTTTTGTTGCCATGGCTGAGGGAGAAGTTCTGGCTTGTGCAGTGATATATTTATCCATAGATTGTGTAAAATTCTGTATCTGTGTCGTGGATTAAGTGATAGGGTTTAATAAAGGGGGAAGGAAAGGAATTTTCCAATCCCCATGTGTAAGTGAGGGAGAAGAAGGAGAGAAGAAAAAAAAAAAAGGAAAAAGAGGGGAGAGTGAGTGAGGGGAGGAGAATATCACGTGAATAAGTGACAGTGAGTATAGTGCTCTGTTGAATTGCGTGAAGGATTGCAATGAAAGAATTAAAGAGGAAAGGAAAGCAAGGGAGGAAACAAAAAAAAAAAAAAAAGGGGGGATTAGGAATCAATCCGTGTATTTCAGAACATCTCAGTTATGGAATTTTCATGTTAATTGGGGATATTTCTAAATCAAGATATATTATTATCTTTTTCTTTTTCCCCTTGTTTCCCTTTCTTTCCCTTTCCTTACTCTTATTTTTTTTTGAATATGTGGTGGTAGCAGAATTGCCCTTTTTCCCCTTCTTTCTTTCTATGTCCTTCCAAAATGCTGCAGAGATCTAGTTAGGCTATGCAATATATTCACTTAAGGAGTACCCAATTTAGTATATTTTCGGAATATTTATAAGAAACTTGTAAGAAATACTATTAACAATTTACCTCTATAGAGCAGAGAACTGCTTCAGTCAATCCTGATAATCACAGTACTAAGCTGTTATCTGCTCAATTTCTGTTAGACCCAGTCTTTGTAAGCACTTTTAATTAATTAGGAATTCCTGATGGAATTTCTCTTTCTTTCTTTTCCTTTCCCTCCACCCTGCCTTTTAAAAAAGAAAAAGAAAAAAAAAAAAAATAATATTTTTTTTTTTTAATTTATAAATTCCCTTAGGCAATTTTTCAACCTGGCAATATATTAATGTGCTCTTTAATTTTAACACCAAAGTGCAAAATTAAGATTTTGAGCTTAGATATAATTAATACTCAAAATATATACTGCCCCAGCACTTTCTATTATGAATCAAAACTAATTAAGATCAGAAGCATACAGAGAAATTGTATTTAAATGTAATAAATAAAGAAGACAAGAATATATTTATACGACGGCCTAATGTTAATTTTCAGCCCTTTTTAGTATATTTTTCACTTTAACTAGGGCGTAGTCAATAAGGCAATATAATTTTGATTTTATTCCATTAGGTGTGCATGCAATGCTATTCCCTTTGCCACTATGTTTAAAAAGGGTCTCGTATAATTAAATCAGTTTATACACCTGTATTTCTGTCTCACTATGTAACAAAAAACTAAAAAAAAAAACAAAAACAAAAAAAAAAAAATATATAAGAGGTGATATTAACCCTTAGATTTAGCAGTTTAAATCAGTGAGTCCTTGGCTCAATTATACATACTTCAATTATTTTTGCTCAATTAACCAGATATAACAAAAATAGGATTCTGATATATCATTTTTGCCTATTATTCATTGAGTTCTATACACCTATGAAATTAGTAGTTAAAGATCTAATATTAATAACAAGCATCTCCTAGTATAGCAAAAATACAATTTCTCTTTTTATATTCAGCAGCTGTTGCTTTAAAAAGTATGTATCAGTCTCACACACATAGGATAAGTAAAAAAAAAACAAAAAAAAAACATACAATCAAAGAAAAAGAACAGCCACTGGCCAAACTGTTACTGAACTTAGTTAAGATTCACTAAGACACTTATGAATCATATATTATTAAGCATAAACAATTTTTCCCTTCAAGCTCACTTAGTCATTTATGTTCATTTATGGGGAAGCCGTGTCTTAAGAGAGTTTATTTTAAACTTCACATAGATCCTTTAGTATTCCCCAGCTTATGAGCCAGCAATAAGTTCAGAGTCACTTATATAGTAAGAAATGGAAGCCTAAATCAGTCCGGCTACTGAAAAAAAAATATAAGAGGTTACCCAAGGAGCCTGGATTCCGAATTAGTACCTGACCCAGTTCACAGGACCTCTTGTTCCTTGGAAGCCGATTCTGCTGGAGGGTAATCTTCAATTTGAAGCCAGGGCTCCCCCACGCAGCATCGGTGGGGGGAGCGACACAAGATCAAGCCTCTTCTGATTCCGGCAGATAACGCCGTTCCTGCACAGCAAGGATCCACTCAGCAAAGGGCCGCCAGCAGCGCCATTAGGACTCACACGCAGCCTCCGTCCAAACCGGGGAGGACCGCCCGTCTCGATCACGTGGAGGCTCCCAGTCTCAGAGCCAATACCAACGATGTTCCGCAGGAGCGACCAGGGAGCAACACCAATCACCGGAGCAGAACTTGCCTAGGCAGCGCCGTAATAGGTAAAGTCCGGTCTCAAAAATTCCTCTCCCCTTGCTTCACTGAATAATGCTTCAGCATGTGACTCAAGCCACTGCTGCTCTCCCCTTCACGCAGCACCGGTGGGAAGGGGGGGAGCAGGTAAGATACAGGGGGGGGATAAGGAGCAGATTTTTGGTCAGTCCCTTGAATTGCTGCTAATAGCAGCTTAGTGAGATGGAATACCACTATTGGAGTGCTGGAAGTATGTGGTAACTACTTAGAAAGAGCCACCCTAGGACCAGGGTTTGAAGCACAGGGTTTCCTGCCAGTAGCTCTTACAGGGAGCCAAAGAACAAGTGTTGCATGTCCTTGCACTTGTGCTCCTCCCACCAGCTTCCTCCTTCCTCCAGAACATACAATTTTAAACAACTTTCCAATTTACTTTTATTATCAAATTTTCTTTGTGATCTTGTTATCCTTTGTTGAAAAGCAGGGAAGTGAGCTCAGGAATGTGCATGTCTGCCTCACTTTAGGACAGCAGTTTTGCAACAATGTTATACATAAGCAAGAGCACTAGATGGCAGCACTATTTCCTGTCGTGTAGCGCTCCAGACATGTACGCTACCTATCTAGATATCTCTTCAAAAAGAATAACATGAGAATGACACAAATTTGATAATAGAAGTAAACTGAAAACTGTTAGTGATGTCCCGAACTGTTCGCCCGCGAACGGTTCCCGGCGAACATAGCTTGTTGGCATTCGCCGCTGTGGGCGAACATATGCGATGTTCGATCCGCCCCCTATGTGTCATCATTGAGGAAACTTTGACCCTGTATGTCACAGCCTTCTGACACATTAGAGCCAATCAGCAGCAGACACTCCCTCACAGACCCTCCCAGCTCCTTGGCAGCAGCCATTTTAGACTCATTACGATCTTGCTTTCTTAGTGAGAGGAGCTTTAGTGTTGCTGCTGCTGACATAATAGGGAAATAGATAGCTAGGCTAGTGTATTTAGTGTCCACTACAGTCCTGAAGGACTTATCTATTCTCTGTGGTAAGGACAGCACCTCAAAAAGCCCTTTTTAGGGCTAGAACATCAGTCTGCTTTTTTTTTTTTTTCTTTGTATTTTTATTTGCATTTGCCTGGCTTTCAGCCTGTGTGTGAGGCTCACAGCATATACTGTGATTAGTGCCACCACTGATATCTGCTTAACATTAGTTTAAATTTAACCAACAAAAATTTGAAATTATTTTGCTAGTGTAATTTATTTTCATTTTCTATCAGGCCTGTGTGTTTCTGACTTACAGAGCATACTGTGGTTAATTGCTGCCCTACCTAGGCTAGCAGCCACGACTCATATGTGCTTAACCTTTTTTTAAATTAAAAAAAAAACCTTTAAATCATTTTGCTAGTGTAATCTAATTTTATTTTCTATCAGGCCTGTGTGTTTCTGACTTACAGAGCATACTGTGGTTAATTGCTGCCCTACCTAGGCTAGCAGCCACGACTCATATGTGCTTAACCTTTTTTTAAATAAAAAAAAAAACCTTTAAATTATTTTGCTAGTGTAATCTAATTTTATTTTCTATCAGGCCTGTGTGTTTCTGACTTACAGAGCATACTGTGGTTAATTGCTGCCCTACCTAGGCAAGCAGCCACGACTCATATGGCCTTAACCTTTTTTTAAATTAAAAAAAAAAAAACTTTAGGGGGGCGGAGCCAGCGCTCACAGGAGATGGCTGCACGTTTGTGAGCTCTAGTCTCCCTTAAGGGCTAAATCAACTTAAAAGTGAGTGTACCTAGCTCAATTGATCTGCTAAGAAGCCTCGACAAGCCCCACTTATCAACCCGGATTGACATCTGACCGGAGTTACAGGGTAACAGTAAAGGGACGACATTTCATGACACCGAGGCATGCGGCCTACATCGCAACCAAGCGCCATATGAAGGAGACGCTGCATGTCACTGATCGCGGTCAGAAGTGAAAGCTGCTATAAAGCCCGCAGGGGACGAGTGACCGCAGTGGTAAGCGGATATGTGCTGCCTGAAATGGGTGTCTTTTTGTGAACTTACTGTGCTTATATGAGGCTCCGGGAAGGGAAGTGCCAAATCTAGTGGAAGGCCGCAACTGACCATAATGAACCGGAATACATGGCCTTTTACAGTGACGACCGATAAACTTGCTATGAGGGGGCAGCAATAAAACATAACAACGGAGCAAGAGATATGTTCAATATTGATCAGTATGAACTGTGCCTATCATGCAAATAAAAATACACCCCACTGACGCATGCTGCGCACTCCTGGACATGTATGACCAGCTTAGGGTAAAAAAGGTAGTAAACAACACGTCTCAGCTACAGATTTATAACTGTTGATAAATACATGTGCTGCTGTGTTACTGAAACTAATTTACTTAATACACCTACAGTGGATTGATATTGCACTTTGCTCTTTCTATCAAGATACCAAGTACCGACCTCTTTATCATAGGAGTTAAAATGTCCCCCAAAAAGGGAAATAAGCCAGAAAAGGGCGCAAAAAAACGGACAGCAACAAACCCCTCTGTGAATAATTTTTTCAAACACATAGACACACCTGGGAAAGTGCTAACAGCTACAAGTGAGGCTAGGGGAGATGCTTCATCGGCCTCATCTGAATCGGAGGGAGAGAGTTCAGAACATGCTATCTCAGTTCCTAGAGCCCTGCTGAACTCTTTGCCCTCAAAAAAGGACTTTTCTAACCTAATTGGCCAAGTTAAGCAATGCATAAGGGAGGAAATCTCCGAGATTAAAAAGGAAATTTCAGATATGGGCCAGAGAGTAGAAAAATTAGAAGATACTACCGCCCTCGCTGATTCCAACATACTCTTTCTCAGGTCTAAGGTGGCCTTTCAAGATGAGCAACTGTTACAAATGGAGAACAAGCTAGATGACTTGGAAAACCGTAGTCGCCGTAGCAACATTCGAATCAGAGGTATCCCAGAGACCATCCTACCAGCAGATTTGGAAGACTACCTACAAGGAGTATTTACTCTTGTCTTAGGAGTGGACTCAGAAGCCACAATAGCACTGGATAGGTTTCACCGGGCCTTAAGAGCAAAACCTCTGGGCGACCAACCCCCAAGAGATGTAATTGTCAAGATTACTAGCTACCAAATCAAAGAGGAGATAATGAAAAAAGCACGACAGAAATACCCTCTTAAGTTTAGGGCTGATCCCATTCAGCTATTTGAAGATTTGACTCCAAGAACATTACAGAAGAGACGTGAATTTAGATTCTTCACCACCACACTGAGACAGCGTAACATCCCATACAGATGGGGCCACCCTTTCAATCTGCAAATCCCATGGAAAGGAAGAAGATTAATCTGCAATACAACAGAGGATATACAGAGGGTCTGCAAGGACCTGGAAATCACCAATATGCCTCAGCAAGATGAAATCAGTGAAAGAAGGGGGGAGAGACCCCATACAGCACCACCTCTACCACAGAGATCGGAATGGAAGAGAATTCCAGGAAAATTGGTCAATAAAGACATTCAAAAAGTGGACTCGGCAACAACTTCAGAAAAGTGAACTTTTCTTTTTTCCCTCTGTTGCGGGTCTGTATTTAATTGATTATAGGGGGAAAGGATTGCAGTAAACACGGCAGTATTTGCTATCTGGGGATGGCCTGCACTGGCCCGCTCTGTGATTTAAAAGTGGAGTGGGCCGGGGTGGGATGACCTGACGGATGGCAATCTGTTGGGGTATGGTCATACTGAATGACAGACGAGAGCTCTTGAGGATGAAGAGAGGTGAGACGTACCTTGTAAATAAGATATGAATATTGCCTTTGACCTAAATAGAAATCACATCGTAAAGTAAATATTTGAATGCTGTAATGGTAGGAATCACATATTTATTTGAATGTAATGTCTAGAGGCAAATACTGTTTAACTTGCAAAGCGAGATGTAGCATATCTTATGTCCAAATGTTTATAGGCGCACTCACTAAGCAATACCCAGGATGCACCACGGTGCAAGCCTGAGGTAATATTTATCTTATGCCCAAACAGGGGTTTTGTATTCTCCCCATAAAAGAATGCTAGTTATAGGTTTTTTCATTCACACCAGTTGTGCAATACTTATTTTGCTTGAATTTTGTTTTGCTTATTATTTTTTTGGTTGCTGCCGTGAGGGCCACCTAATTCTTCGAAATGTATTCTGGGTTAAATATCACTGTGAATTATATACAATACTGCCACTTACTCTGGGACTATCTACAAATAGCTCCAACTCTCTAGATGACAGAAACTAATACACCCAGTATACATATAATTAGTCAAAACGTAAAAGGTTTCAATTGCCCTAGAAAGCGGAATATGGCTATTAGAGACTTGTATAGGAGAGGAGGGAAAATCCTTCTACTACAGGAAACACATTTTAAGGCGAATAAGATACCCAGGTTTTTTTCAACTCAATATCCGCAACATTTTCACAGCACAAACTCCAATAAAAAAATTAACGGGGTCAGCATTTTGGTACACAAATCAATCCCATTTAAACCCCAAAAAATAGATAAGGATAAGGAAGGGAGATTCTTGGGAATTATGGGTCTGATGTTTGGTAGGCCTGTGACTATTGTCAATTTATATGCTCCCAATGTGAGACAGGACCGTTTTGTTTCACAGATCTCAGATAGAATTACAGTTCTTGCCAAAGGCCCCCTAATAGCAGCTGGAGATCTTAACACTCCTCTCGACCCTGACCTAGACAGCTCTAACCCCCATGTTCGGCAGAACCAAAAAATGCTTCATTCTATTTGGAAAGATATTAGAGCCCTGCAACTACATGACACATGGCGTTACACTCACCCGCAAACTAGAGACTACACCTTTTTTTCGAACCCACAAAAAAGTTACTCAAGATTGGACTACATTCTAGTAGACCATCTTGCACTCTCATTAGTTAAACATGTAAATATCAAACATACAACATGGTCAGACCACTCTTTAGTGGAATGTGTGATGGCATGGCCTTCTGCCCCCATCAAACCCTTTACATGGCGTCTCGACAATACACTGCTGGCTGACTCAAAAGTGATAGAGTCATTCGCGGAGTTTCTAGATAACTATTTTCTTATTAATAACACACCAGATGTCAGCCCTGCGACAGTATGGGAAGCTCATAAAGCTTATATCAGAGGCGAATTTATCAAATTACAAGCATATAAACGCAAACAAACTCTTGCAGAATATGTTAAATTGGCACAAGAAGTATCTGAGGCTGATATGTCATTGAAATTACACCCTAGGGATCAGGAACTAGCTAAGATTCTACAACTTAAAAGGGAAAACCTAAATAAACACTTGCAACTCGAAACACAGAGAAGTCAATTGCACATACAACAAAAATATTATGGTGAGGGAAATAGATCGGGGAAGCTATTAGCTAGAACACTAAAGCAGCAACGCACAAACTCCTACATTCACTCGCTCAAATCACCACATAATACTGATATTGAGGACACAAAATCCATTGGGGAATCCTTCAGGAAGTTTTACCACAGACTTTATAATTTGTTCCCCAATAGGTCGCCAAATAACCATCAGTCAGAGTGTGAAAAATATTTAGAAGGTATAAATCTCCCTAAACTCACAGAAGACGAATGTAGGATAATGGAAGCACAGATCTCCAGTAAGGAGATAATAGAAGCTATTAAAGAATTAAAACCGGATAAGGCCCCAGGACCAGATGGTCTCAGTAATAGGTATTATAAGGTCTTCAGGACCCAGCTCATCCCACACTTACTTACCCTTTTCAACCAAATATCTGACACTGTAGTTTTCCCTGACACAATGCTACAGGCCCATATTTCAGTACTCCCTAAACCCGGCAAAAAAACAGAGACCCCAGCTAATTTCAGGCCAATCTCCTTGTTAAATGTAGATATCAAACTATACTCCAAAATAATAGCAAATAGGATAAATAAAGTTCTCCCGAATCTAATACACCACGATCAAGTAGGCTTTGTTCCAGAGAGGGAGGCTAAAGATAATATCGGGAAAGTAATAAACCTATTGGACTACATTAAAAAATTTAAAATTCCTGCAATTTATCTATCAACTGATGCTGAAAAAGCATTTGATAGATTAGATTGGACCTTTTTATTAACAACTCTTCAAAGATTCGGCTTCCCCAAAACATTTATCTCCAAAATTTTCGCCCTATATTCTACCCCATCGGCCCAGATACGAGTCAATGGGACTCTGTCTGAATACCTCGAAATCAGGAATGGGACGAGGCAGGGTTGCCCGCTCTCCCCCATCCTCTTTATACTATCATTAGAACCATTGGCCACAAAACTACGTGAACATTTGGGAATAAAAGGTATTACTATACAAGACCAATCTTATAAATTAGCAATGTTCGCTGATGATATTCTCCTGACCATAGCTGACCCACTACTCTCTCTCCCGCACATCCAAAGGGAACTGGAGACATTTGGGGCAGTATCAAATTTCTTGATAAATATTAACAAATCGGAATTATACCCGATAAATCTCGCAGAATCAGAAATATTAGAAATTAAACATATGTTCCCCTATAAAATTCAGAGTCAAGCATTAAAATATTTGGGGATATTCTTGACACAAGATCCTATCTCCCTAAGGAAACTAAATTATGGCCGATTGTTGGGGGAATTCAACCATTTGGTATCCTCTTGGTTACCGAAAAAACACATTTCTTGGCTGGGCAGAATTGCCGCTGCCAAGATGACATTATTACCCAAAGCATTATACGTCATGCAAGCACTGCCCATATCTGGAGTGTCAGCAGACATCAACAAGCTACAAGTGATTATAGATACTTATATTTGGGACAAGAAACCCCCACGCCTAGCTAAGACTACGCTTTATAGACACAGAGAGGAGGGGGGATTGGGGGTTCCTAATTTGCACTTTTATAAATTGGCAATTGCCGCAAATAAAGTAGTAGAATGGTGCAGACAGGGGGATAACTCTTATAAGAGAAATGTCCATCTAGAATCCCAACTGTTAGGAGTCCCACACATAGGTGGGATGTGCTGGGCCCCTCAAAAACCACCTATAGAAAAAATGGAAGCTTTCCCAATAATCAAGGAAACCTGGTCCGATTGGTTAAAATTACGCAACAAACACAAACACATAACAACCACCTACTCCCCTCTAACAATACTTGACCCAAATGAGGAATTCCTACATGGCTGGTCGGGAATGAGATTAAGGATAGATCAAGCATCTAAACTACAGGATTATATCCCTATATATCTGTTATTAGAAAAAGGAAGATTAGCACAGAGAGAAACCCTATTAACACAAGGCTACTCTTTTTTTCAGTCCTGGTTGAGATACCATCAGATACGCCATTATCTAGCTATGCACAAAAGCAAGCAAGACATGATCAGGCCGCTCACGGTATTTGAAAACCTTTGCATCTCACACCATCGCCCTAAGGGGGTGATCTCCACAATGTATAGAATGGTCCTTAGGTCAAGCCTTCCGACCAAACCGAATTACATATCTAAATGGGAGGCTGAGATGGGCAGAACTTTTTCTTGTAAACAGTGGGATACATGGTTTCAGACAACAGCCAAATCAGCACACTCATCATCAGCACTTGAAACCAATATCAAAACCCTCACTAGGTGGTACTTAACACCGGGCAAGTTAAAACACATGTTTAAGAATGCTAGTGGCAAATGTTGGAGGGGTTGCGGGCAGGAAGGTACTATGTATCACATATGGTGGGAATGCAGAACAATACACGCATTTTGGATACAAATACATAATCAGATCTGTAAAACGATTGGTATTGATCGGACCTTGTCACCAGAAGGTGTTTTGTTTAATGCTAGTATAGAGATCTCTTGTAAGATTAGGAGAAACCTTTATCAAATACAAATTAATGCAGCAAAAAGGCTCATAGCCAGAGCCTGGAAGAAAATAAACGCACCTACACTTAGTGATTGGCGTGACTTGGTGAAGCACACCTTAATATTAGAAAGGTTACATTATCTTAAAATAGGAAATTTAACTTTGTATCATGATATGTTATTTCTATGGGAGCAGTATATGTATGGTTTAGAGGTGGCAGGCAATTGATATCTATTGAAAGCATGTAAGATAGTGCATAATATGTAATATGTATGTATTAGAAGATGTGTCGATAGTACCCAGAACAGTAATGTAGAGTGGCCCTCACGGTGGAAAACTTGTTACGATCTGTAAATTCTTTAGCAGTTACGCAGTTTTTCTAGACTTTTTAAGGTTTAATGCAATAGAAATCTAAGTTCACTGAACTTGGACTGGATTAAAATCTCATGGACTTACACCCTACACCATTCTTAGGAGTGATACTATGTGCAACCCGATGGGGTATACAATGAAAAATGAATATAAAAATTATGGTAGTAGACTGGCTATCACAGTTAGGGATTCGGTGAGACATCATTGGCTATATGTAAACTTACCTTTAATGCACTGATTTAAGTTGTAATTTAATAGACTGCGACAAGCTGTTCAAGTTGTTTTGTTCATTAACAATCCTTTGGTTGTAAGATCGCTTTTTATTTTTTGTATGTTTATTATACTTGAATAAAGCTCTTTTGAAAAAAAAAAAAAAAAAAAAAAAAAAAAAAAAAAAAAAACTTTAAATCATTTTGCTAGTGTAATCTAATTTTATTTTCTATCAGGCCTGTGTGTTTCTGACTTACAGAGCATACTGTGGTTAATTGCTGCCCTACCTAGGCTAGCAGCCACGACTCATATGTGCTTAACCTTTTTTTAAAATAAAAAAAAAACCTTTAAATCATTTTGCTAGTGTAATCTAATTTTATTTTCTATCAGGCCTGTGTGTTTCTGACTTACAGAGCATACTGTGGTTAATTGCTGCCCTACGTAGCAGCCAGCCAGTGCCACCACTCATATCTGCTGAACATTATTTTAAAGTAAAAAAAAAACTTTTAAATTATTTTGCTAGTGTAATCTAATTTCATTTTCTATCAGGCCTGTGTGGACTGTTTGCGGTTGTTTGCGGTGCGTTACACTTGGAGTTTGGTCTGTCACTGTGAAGCGGGCATAACCCTTATACTTCCTGATTGATACGTCATCATAACTGATGTTTTAAAGCACGTTATTGCAAACAATTTAGGAATGTTAGGTGATTTAGGCCCTTTATGGGTTAAAAGCAGACTCTGCATCAACTATGTAATTTTCCATGGGAGTTTTGACATGGATCCCCCTTCCAGCATGCCACAGTCCAGGTGTTAGTCCCCTTGAAACAACGTTTCCATCACTATTGGGGCCAGAATGAGTCCTTGTAGGTTTTAAAGTTCGCCTGCCTATTGAAGTCAATGGCGCGGTTCGCCGGTTCGCAAACAATACCAGAAGTTCGAGTCCGCCGTTCGCGAACCGAAATTTTTAAGTTTGCGACATCACTAAAAACTGTTTTAGAATTGTATTCTCTATCTGAATCATGAAAGAAGAAATTTGAGTTTCATGTCCCTTTAAAGTTGGTTAGGCAGAAGAATACATCTATTTATGGCCTTCTTTATTTTATATCTTAAAATGTGTCTCTTCTATCTCTCACACACATTTGGTAATATAAATATTATCACTACAATAACATATATTAGCAATTATTACCATAAACTCAAATCTCTCTGCTGTTCAATTCTCTCTTTCTCTCTGCTGTTCAACCTTGTCTCTGCTTTTCAACCCTCTCTATGATATTTAATTGCCCTCTCTCTCTCTGCAGATCAGGTCTGTCTCTGCTTCTCAACTCTGCTTGTGCTCACAAACTACCCCCTAGTCCCAATTAGACACCACCAAAAAGATATACAGACTTCTCCCGCCTCCTTTTACACATATCCACCACCGCAGCATGCAGTAAACTCTAGTTCCCTGGCTGCAGAGCTGCTGTCAGCTGCAGATATTGCATGTCACAGCGCTGCTATGGGCATAAAATAATACCAGCGCGAGTGTTGCACATACAGTATATCATAAAACATGAAATAAGTCCATCGATGTCTGGTTACACTATAGTAAGATATCAATAAGATCCTGTATTGATCAGTCACTCTCAGTATAATGTTGCAGGGTTAGGGTTCTGAAGTCTGCAGGATCCACTCCACTCTGTTTTTTTCCACTGTCCCCAGAAAGGTTGGAGTTCATCTCACAACTTTCTATGCAGTGATCAGTCAATCAGTCCCAGAGCTAATTCAATTCTGTTCTGAATTGTAACAAAGAAGAAGAATTTTTTTTTTAAATGTGAGATTTTAAAAACAATAGAAAGCAAAATGTACTAACACAATGCATTTTAAAACCTTTATTTTGTATATAGCAAGCACTGCCTTTATAATTTTACCAAACAATAAAGGCAAATAGAACATATTCTTGCTAATAGTGTTTTTTAATTAAAATGTCTCACATATGGGGTGCATCAGCTGGGTATCAGTATGCTCTCGTGAAATTTCAATCTGCTGAACTTTAATCTTTGGCAGGGTTGACTATGGAGTGAGGAGGGGGGTGTAATTCTTAGACCCTAGCAGCACATTATCCTGTGCCAGCCCCTTTTGAAATGCAGTTATTAATTGCTGATCTATGATAATACACATATAAAATATTTTTAATGTTCTTTAACTCCTTAACTGAAACGGAAAAAATAATTACCTCTACCTAGTGCAGAGTGACAAAATTAAAAGTTATTACAAAATTGTTTTGCCTTCATCAACTATGTAGTGTATGCATCAAATATAATTTAAAACAGAAAAAGAAAATGAATGAGGTGGTTTAGTTGTCCACTTTTTTTCCTCACTATTTTTAACATCAGCTTTAAAAGATTTAAAAAGGATATCGTTTTGGAATCATGTTGAATTGAGGTCTGAAAACTTCCTACAAAAATGACTCTTAAATTAAAAAGTTCCCAAGGGACTTTCCAATTTTAATTAAGTTGAGGATTTTGATTTTCTATTAATATTTTCAATCAGATGTGTGGAATGATTCACCTTTGCATTTTCAACGTGGTATATAATTAAATAAAACCTGAATTCATTTGAATATTTTGCTGCTAAAGTAGAACTTTTAGTTTATTTCCAAATATTTCAGTTATTGTAGTGTGTGACTTATTGACTGTTTAAAGAATGGTTTTACACTGTTAGATTTACTAAGGGGGCTGATGAAGCTAGGTAGCCAGATGAAGCCAGAGAGGCTGATTATTATTATTTATTTATAAAGCGCCAACAGATTCCACAGCGCTGTCTATGGGTACAAAGATAAAAGTACAGTACAATACAATATAAAAGACACCAAAGTTTAACAAAAAAATACAGGGGTAATTGAGGGTCATGGTCCGTGGGAACTTACAATCTAAATCAGTGGTTCCCAACCGCGGTCCTCAAGTACCCCCAACAGTCCTGGCTTTCATTATAGCTGAACTAGAGCACAGGTGAAATAATCAGCTGATGGATGAGAGCAGGTTAGTAACCATGGTTACTGATCAGCTGATTACTTCACCTGTGCACTGGTTCAGCTTTAATGAAAACCAGGACTGTTAGGGGTACTTGAGGACCGCGGTTGGGTCTAGATCATGCTAGGTAGCCAGATGAAGCCAGAGAGGCTGATAAAACTGGATAAGCTGGAGAGGGATGATAACGTTGGGGTGACAGATGCAGCTGGAGAGGCTGATGACCACTGGTGAGGCTAATAAAGAAGCTGATAAATGAAGATGGGAAGCCTAATCAAAATGGAGTTGCAGATGCAGCTATAGAGGTTTATGAAGCTGGAGAGGCTGATTAAGCCAGAAAAAAAAATTATGAAGCAGTTAAGGGTGATGAGCTGGAGAGGCTGATGAAAGTTGTAATGTTGATGATGCTGGTGAGGCAGATGAAGCTGAAAAAAGGCTGATGAAACTGGTAAGGTTGATTTAACTGGTTAAGCTGAAACGGCAGATGCAGCTGGAGAGTCTTCTTATGGACAGTTTACAAGTGAAGAGCTAATTAGTGCTCCACTCGAGTGTTAACTGCGTTAGGAGTAAGCTTTTTGCGCTTGTCGGGTTGCGCTCGTATTAGGAGTCGAAAGTAAACTGTTTCACTCACTTGCTAACCCGACAAGCGCAAAAAGCTGAACTTAGAATATAACACGTGCGATAACCTATTCCCCTATAGAAGTCAATGGAGAAAAAAAAGTGGAAGAAAAACAACTTACTCGCGAGCAAACCCAATTGCATATTTTCATGTGCACTAACCCGACATGAAAATATGAATATTTCATATTACAATGTTCTTCACATACAAGAATATGTTCTATTTATTTATAAATACATATTGCTAAATATATCTGATGGTATTTTGGTAAAATATATATCTATACCTATATATATATATATATATATATATATACATACATGATTATATATATAGGTATAAATATATAAATATATATATATATATATATATATATTGGAATATCTATTTAAAAATACAAAGAACATACTCTGCTATGTGCAGAACATTGAAGTGTATAATATTCAAAGTAAATACACAGTATAACACTTTATTAAATACTAGTGTTAAAGCCTGTGTACACGGGCCAATCAAATATACCACTTAGGAGGCATTGTGCATTTTTATCTTGAGCACACACCCCCCCTCCCTCATTTACCCACCTCTCCCTCCAAGAACCTTTCCCTACTCTCTGATCCCTCAATCCACTCGGATCCCCTATCCCTCACCCCCCCTGCCTCCTTCCCCCTCCCACGCCACTAACAATCAGCACTACCGCTGCCCGATGCAGAGAGGGACACAAAATGTCCCTCTCTGCTTCGGTACCTCTGCAAGACTATTTCTAGGGTTAACTGCCTGGTCACTGAAAGCTGGGCAGCTGTCTGTGAGTGATAGTAAGCTCCCAAGGCTGTGAGTTTTGCAGGGTGATTGTATGTGTACAGTCCATTTTTGTGTTTAATACATATATATGTACCCAAGACAAACAGGATTACTTTATAGACCTACTACTTTAGAAGTCATTACTTTAGAAGTCATTTGCACATCATCAGACATCCACAGGCTTGCAAAGTCATCAGCTAAGGTAAAAAAGTCTGGGTGAGGACTTCAGAATGATTAGCAGTATACCTTACTGATTACTTCACAAGCATGAACAGCCAGTGAATGACTCTAGAGTCATCTCATTTAAATATTTCGGCCTGTGGGCACACTTCTGTATGGCTTCTGATGACTAGTCTGGATCAATCGGTTACTTCAAAATGACTCCAGGAAGATCATCCTTTTTGACTAAGGTATATATCTATATATATGTACATACATGCATATCTTTGTTTATTACTCACACATATAACTTATATAACACAATAAAAGCTGAATTTGTATTTCACAGCTGTGAGGCCTTGAAAGGATCAGCCGCACCAAGCTAAATTTTAGTTGTGGCTGTTAGCTTGGCCGGCTGGGGAAAGTGTGTAGGGGCACCCATGGATGTCTTGGAGACTCTAAACCTGGATTTGCCAAGCCCTGCTCTATAGTTTTGGAGCAAAACAGGTTAACGCACATCTTCACATCCAGTTGAACATCTGTTTGTAATCTGTGTTATTTACGGGTGTAGTATTATGTGGAACCCAACTTTAAGAAAGTTTACTATGAAATGTCACGAGATTATGGAGAAATCCCACATAATAACAGTAAAGCAAAGTGTGACCTCAGCACTGATTATGCTGATGATCTATTGGGTACTTATAGAGCACGAACTAATCACCCGTGAGGGTCTCAAGGTGCTAAGGGAAAGAGAATAGGAGAAGATGGGAGGGGATGGGCGTTCAGTCAAAGAGCCAGGTTTTTAGGTCTTTTCTGAACTTTGTAAGGGAGGTGTATTTTCTGAGGTGCAGCGGGAGGGTGTTCCATGTCTTTGCTGCCATGTGGGAGAAGGATCTTCCGCTCCACTGTGTATTTGCTGATGTGGGAGATGGCTGCGAGTGCTTGGTCGGCCGATTGGAGTTGTCTGGCGGGGGTGTAGAAATTTACGCGGTGGTTGATGTATTCAGGTCCGATGTTGTGTAGGGCCTTGAACGCGTGGGTAAGGAGCTTGAAGGTGATTCTCTTGTTGATGGGGAGCCAGTGAAGGTTCCTTAGGTGTTCAGTGATGTTGCATTGGAGAGGGATGTCGAGGATGAGTCTGGCTGAGGCGTTCTGGATACGTTGGATAACTACTCACAGAGCACTTACTCTCTTGAGCTGAGGGAATTTTGAGGTAAAATATTTTCCATTTTTTCTATGGAGATATTCATGTGATTCTTCTAGTCAGCTTTTTACAGATAAGCTGCATCACTAGCATTTTGCATGAAAAAATATTTTAACATGTTTAACTGCTTCTCTTTCATATACATGATAGAATATATTTGAGGAATCCCCTCCCCCTCTTTCATTTTTATCTAGTACAAAAATATGACAATTTGAGCCATGCCTATCTCTAATCTAAAAGCTCATTAGGAATAAATATATATTAAAGGGACAGCAAAGTCCAAATTAAACTTTCATGATTCAGATAGGGCATGCAATTTCAAACAACTTTCCAATTTACTTTTATCATCACATTTGCTTTGTTCTCTTGGTATTCTTTGTTAAAAGCTAAACCTAGGTAGACTCATATGCTAATATCTAAGCCCTTGAAGGCCGCTTCCTATCTCAGTGCATTTCACAGGTTTTCACAGCTAGAGGGCATTAGTTCATGTGTATCATATAGATAACACTGTGCTCACTCCCGCGGAGTTATTTATGAGTCAGCACTGATTGGCTAAAATGCATGTCTGTCAAAAGAACTGAGATAAGGGGGCAGTCTGCAGAGGCTTAGATACAAGGTAATCACAGAGGTAAAAAGTATATTAATATAACTGTGTTGGTTATGCAAAACTGGGGAATGGGTAATAAAGGGATTATCTATCTTTTTAAACATTAAACATTTTGGTGTTGACTGTTCCTTTAACTAGGATTCTAAATATTACTACTGAATAGATAGTATGTCTTATTCTTTGTCTCACACTGCTGGCATTATCTAATGAATACTGCTAGTGGTGCCAGCGCCAACTCAAATACACATGTTAAAGATACACTAGCAGATGGCATTGAATGATTATATGGGGCGGCTATATTGGCATGATTAATACACCTTGCTCTTGATTCTCTTAAATGTGTTTTTCAGCTTTAACAATTAACGTAATTGTCTTAGGCGCTTCTGGAATTGTAAGTGCCGTCTGTGAAAATCCAGCATTTTTTTATGTGGGCTGAGCATTTGTCTGCGTTACAGGGAACGTATTAACAACACAGCCTACACACAAAGTTGCTGTGCTCTTAAATTTTCATGCAATGAAGTTAAATTTCATAGCACAGTGACACAACTAAAGTTAGAAGACAAGCAGTGGAAATATTCACACACTTATTTTAATTTTGTGTTTTATGAACCCAGAACATGGGAATAAAATAGCACTTTACAATAGCTCCAATTAGAAACAGAGTACATTAATAAGTGAGCAGGTTTTCTATGAGGGCAATCTTTGGTTCAGCACCTGGGTTGTGCTTGCTGATTGGTGGCTAAATGTAGCCACCAATCAGCAAGCGCTATCCAGGGTGCGCAGTCAAAAATGGGACGGCTCCTTAGCTTAGATTCCTGCTTTTTCAAATAACGATAGCAAGAGAATGAAGAAAATGTGATAATAGGAGTAAATTAGAAAGTTGCTTAAAATAGCATCCTCTATCTGAATCATGAAAGAAAATACTTTGGTTTAGTGTCATAAACATATTTTTATTATTTATTTTCCATGTTACACAGTGATTGGTTGATCAGTGTAGTAGCTGATTTATATCTGTCCTTAATTAGCCTCAACAGAGGAGATATAAGGCTTTTAAAAAGATATCTCACTAGACTGTAAAACAAGGCTAAAGTTGCTAATAAAAAGCCAGTTTACTTACATGATTCAGATAGATCATGTGATTGTAAACAACTTTCCAATTTACTTCAATTATATAATTTGCTTTGTTTTCTTGTTATCCTTTGTTTAAAAGCTTACCTAGGTAGCCTCAGGAGCTGCTGATTCGTGGTTGTATATGTATTCCTTATATTATTGGCTCACCCAATAAATTCAGCTAGCTTGCAGTAGTGCATTGCTGCTTCTTCAACAAAGTATAACAAAAAGATGGTGGTAGCACAACTTCTTTTTTGGAGTAAAGACACAACCAAATGCAGCAACGTTTCGAGTGTGTAACCCTTATTCATGCTAATATGCAACTGATTTTCTCTTCTATTTATACCCTTGAGACACCAGAGGGCGCTATCGGGCAAAATAATTATTAACTCTTAACAATCTAACTCAAAAAAATAACTTCTATTAAAGTAGTCATACAAATCAGTTAAAAAACAACAACAACAATCCTTCTCAGATATAGGGATAAATGTTATAACAATTTACAATATGTAAGTCAAAGTCATCATAAGCAATAATAAATCTAGATAACACTTCTTATTATTCTCAAGATCTTTACAAAAAAACAGATAAATCCCATTCTCTATTAAGGTCTACTGGGTCCATAGTGCCTAATTTAAAAATCCAAAATGCTTCCTTATGTTTGTGAATACGCTCCCTATCACCACCCCTACGTGGCATAGCTATGTGTTCTATAATTTGAAATCTCAATTAGTTAATCAAATGGCCCATTTTCAAAAAAATGATGAGACACAGGAGCTTTAATATTACCTGTTCTGATGTTACTTTTATCTTCGATAATTCTATCTCTAATAGCCCTAGTAGTCTTGTCTACATAGCTCCGCCCACACGGACATTTGATTATATATATATTACATACTGGGTATAACAGGTCTGATATCCCTTAATATCAAATTCCTTCCCAGTGGTAGGGTGGTAAAAATGAGATTCCTTTATCATGTTATTACAGCATGAACACTTTAAACACGGGTAACAACCTGCATTCTTACACAAAATAAAACTTTGCAGATTTTTATTTCTAGAGCCAACATCGGCTCTTATCAATTGTTAATGGAGGTTGAGACCCTGTTTATAGGCAGGCATAGGGTAGTTTTTAAATTCTTCTATATTTGGATTACAATCAGTAAGAACTTTCTAATGTTTTCTCATGATTCGTTGTATCTGGTTACTTTGGGCATTAAATTCAGAAACAAATATTAGGCGATGCTCATCCTTCTTACTCCTATTATCTGAACTTAAAAAGTTTCTCTTGGAATAGATGATGCATATTCTATTTCTTTATTTATAATGGAAAGGGGGTACCCTCGCTCGACAAATCTAGAACCCATTTCTTTAAAGCTCACATCTGTAAGCTCCTTGTCAGTGACAATTCTACGTACTCGGGGAAGGACTCTTAATAAAGCTGGAGGATGTGCGCTATCAAATCTCAATAAGCTATTGCGGTCTGTATCCTTTCTAAAAAGATACATTTTAAGAGAAGGACCATCTTTAATTACCCTTGTATCTAAAAACGATTTACTATCCTCGCTCCAAGTCAATTTAAACTTATTATGTCTAGTGGCACTATTAAGATTTTTTACAAAAGTCATAAGGGAACCAACGTTGCCCCACCAAACTTTAAAGATATCATCGATATAGCGCCACCAACAGGCGCCATACCGATGATACCTCTGATTAGTAAATACAAATCTTTCTTCAAAGATATTCATAAAAATGTTGGCATAGTTTGGGGCGACGTTGGAGCCCATGACTGTACCTTGAATTTGCATATAATAATCATCTTCAAACAAAAAGAAATTACAGTATAGGATAAGGACAAGTAATTGTAATAAGAAATCTATATGAGCCTTCGTGTATTCCTTATAAGTATACAGTACTGATTTAACTGCTCCTACCCCACTTTCGTGGGTTATAGAAGTATGTAAACTTTCTACATCGAGGCTAAATAACAGAAACTTATCCGTCTCCAACACTAATGAATCTATCTTTCTTAAAAAATCTCCAGTATCCTTAAGAAAGGAGGTAGATACTTCTACAAATGGCCGCAGAATATGGTCAAGAAAGACAGAAACGTTAGTAGTTAATACAGAGTCCGTGCTTTATGAACTTTGGGTAAGATATATAGCACGGGGGTACATGGGTGTTCTTTTATCAAATAATTAAAAGTATCCTTATCAATAAGATTATTAATAAGCGCATTATGACAAACACTTTTTAATTCCTTTTGAATCAAAGTTACTGGATTAGAAGTTAATTTTTTATATACTTTGTCAGTGACAAGGAGCTTACAGATGTGAGGTTTAGAGAAATGGGTTCTAGATTTGTCGAGCGAGGGTACCCCCTTTCCATTATAAATAAAGAAATAGAATATGCATCATCTATCCCAAGAGAAACTTTATTAAGTTCAGATAATAGGAGTAAGAAGGATGAGCATCGCCTAATATTTCAAAAAAGAACTCAGCACACCTCAAATTCAAAAAAATACAAATGAACTTTATTGTGAAGTATCTAAATACAATTCTATAGCATGAATCCACAACTTTCAGTCCATCCACACATTCAAGACACGTTCATTCATAAAACAATCAGATTCAACACAGGCGTCCCTGGAAGAATCAACAAAGGCTCTCAAAAACCGCTATTATAAATATATATCTTAGAAAGTTCATTTAGATGTAAAAATGGACAGTCCCTTAGACATACAGAACTTTCACAGTTATATCCAAATGTATAAACTTTGATGCAATCTATAAGAAAAAGTTGCTGTGAGAATTTTTTCTTTTGATTACAAACATATCCTCTTAAGCATGAGGTTTAAATAGCATTTCAAAAGATGTAATCATTCCCTTGTTCAGCATACACCTTTTCATGATAGGTATAAGCACATCTATATGTTAGTGCGAATTTCAACAAAACAAAAGCCGTTAGTTCATCCAGCATATGTGTTAAAGTCAATCTTGTGTTAACTCTCGGTATACTCCAAAGCTCTTTCAAAGTTCCCCTCTTTAAACCACACTTGCGGTAGGGTAATATTCAGCCTGAGTATCGATGCATATCTATTCTAACAGTTCATGTTGTAACATATGCAAAGACTTTTTTGTAATATTTATATGGTAGAATTGGAGGTTTTACTAGACTCTTGCACCCTATATATCAATATAATTTTTCATTTGAATTGTTGACCGTTGATAGAACGCTTTAGTGGTGCTGTGACTAATTTAATATTTTTTGAATCGCCTAATATTTGTTTCTGAATTTAATGCCCTAAGTAACCAGATACAACGAATCATGAGAAAACATTGGAAAGTTCTTACTGATTGTAATCCAAATATAGAAGAATTGAAAAACTACCCTATGCCTGCCTATAAACAGGGTCTCAACCTCCATCAACAATTGATAAGAGCCGATGTTGGCTCCAGAAAGAAAAATCTGCAAAGTTTTATTTTGTGTAAGAATGCAGGTTGTTACCCGTGTTTAAAGTGTTCATGCTGTAATAACATGATAAAGGAATCTCTTTTTTTTACCACCCTACCACTGAGAAGAAATTTGATATTAAGGGATATCAGACCTGTTATACCCAGTATGTAATATATATAATCAAATGTCCGTGTGGGCGGAGCTATGTAGACAAGACTACTAGGGCTATTAGAGATAGAATTATCGAAGATAAAAGTAACATCAGAACAGGTAATATTAAAGCTCCTGTGTCTCATCATTTTTTGAAAATGGGCCATTCGATTAACCAATTGAGATTTCAAATTATAGAACACATAGCTATGCCACATAGGGGTGGTGATAGGGAGCGTTTTCCCAAACAGAAGGAGCATTTTGGATTTTTAAATTAGGCACTATGGACCCAGTAGGCCTTAATAGAGAATGGGATTTATCAGTTTTTTTGTAAAGATCTTGAGAATAATAAGAAGTGTTATCTAGATTTATTATTGCTTATGATGACTTTGACTTACATATTGTAAATTGTTATAATATTTATCCCTATATCTGTGTAGGATTGTTGTTGTTGTTTTATCCATATACAGGTATTTTTTTTATTGTTTTTTTTTACAATATATGTACAGACCAGGGGGCCTATCTATCAAGCTCCGTACGGCTCGCCAGAAACACCAGTTATGAAGCAGTGGTCTAAAGACCGCTGCTCCATAACCCTGTCCGCCTACTCTGATGAGGCGGACAGCAATCTCCGGAATTCAACCCGATCGAGTACGATCGGGTTGATTGACACCCCCCTGCTGGCGACCGATTGGCCGCGAGTCTGCAGGGGGCGGGTTTGCACCAGCAGCTCACAAGAGCTGCTGGTGCAATGCTGAATACGGAGAGCATATTGCTCTCCTCATTCAGCGATGTCTGTCGGACCTGATCCGCACGGTCAGATCAGGTCCGACAAACATATGATAAATAGGCCTCTTGGGCTTCATCAGGACAAAGAGGAAAAAAACAAAAAAAAGAAATAAGCAGAAGAGATCAATCATTACTTTCAGCAAATTTTTACAATTATCAAGGATGGGGAATAAAAAATAAAAATAAATTAAAAATAAGCAAGAGAAGGGAGGCCTGAAATAATTAATTAACTTATATGTCCCTTTATACGTCCTTCCAATTATCCTTTTTGTAAAAAAAAAAAAAAGGGCATCCTTAATCCTTGTCCCCCTGTATGCTTCTCCCCGCCCATCCATAGCCACTCATCTCTGAGCCTGCTCTCCATTATATATGTAGTATTTTCAAACCTTGCAATCAATTGGTTTTGTATCTCTCTGTCCTGTGTCTTAATCCAGAATTTCCACTTCTTTTTCAGTGTTTTAAGAGATGGTGCTTGCTGACTTTTCCATCCTTTTAAGATCAGATTCCTACTTAGTATAATTAACATTGAGAAGAAAATCTTACATTGTATAACTTCTGTTTTTTTAAAATTTTAAAATATCATATGATCTGCTTGCAATATCAACTGTCCATTGCAAATTTTATTAGCCCAGTAAGACAGTAAGATATCATTCTTCAGAATCTTTGTAGTTTCGGCATGCCCATAAGCAGTGTATTAAGTTTGCTTTACTCCTTCTGCATTTCTCACATTTATATCCACTTTGATCATTGTCCCATTTAGACATTATTTTAGGTGTAATATATGTCATCCATTTGCAGATTTGGTAAGGCAGACTATTATAAAAAGTGTAGAAAAAGTGGTAAAGTCATTGCAAGAGTGGCTTTTTCCACTTTTTAGATTAGTCTGCCTTACCAAATCTGCAAAGTACATATCCTGCCACTTTGATATATTGTTTTCCATTTGTTCTTCGTGGTCTGTGTATTTTATGATATTATATAATAGTGAAATGGAGAATTTATTATTTTTATATGTGTTAAATACTGGTGTCAATGGTGGGTAGTCCCATGTTTTCCCAAACAATCTGATAAGTTTTAAACAATAGTCCCTTATTTTTATAAATGCGTAATAATGCTCTTTCTTAACCTGAAATTGCGCTTGGGCATTTCTAAAGTCTATAACCTTTGGTATTTCCTTATCCCTGTTTACTAATTGTGACACATTAACTAAGCCATGTTCCTCCCATTTTGAAGCACCGTTTGATAAAAAGCTTTATTGGAATTCCTGATTTCCCTTAATTGCAAGGAAATGTGATACTGCAAACTTTACTACAGATTTTATGCCATGATATTATTGAATCTTTCAATAAGTTTATTCTTTTAATATATAAGGGAAGTTTGTTAATTTCTAAGTGCACAATATTTTTCCAGTATAAGGGTATAACTAGCTGAGATTCTACATCTAGAGGCCTATTTATCAAGCCGTCAACCGCAAATACGCTGGAATTCCGCAGCGTAATTGTGGAGAGCTTGATTCCCCTTATTTATCAAAGCCTACAGACCGGCAAACGTTGAAATTTGTGACGTAACATACGATCCGCCGGTCTCAGTCCGACACAGATAGATGGTTACGTCATTACAGATGTTCCGAATGCAAATTCGGCACTATCTGACTACTTTTGCTAGTTAACAAATATCTACCAGGTACGCTTGCCTCTATTCCGGCCCAGCGTACCTGGTTTTCAATCCACCACCATAGGAATCAATGGGAGTCTGAAAGCAGCGAAAGCTTATGTTCGCTGCTGCCCGATATACCATTGATTCCTATGGGAGAATAAAAGTTATGTTTACACCTAACACCCTAACATATACCCCGAGTCTAAACACACCTAATCTGCCGCCCCCTACACCGCCGCCACCTACATTATACTTATTAACCCCTAATCTGCTGCCCCCTACAACGCCGCCCCCTACATTATACTTATTAACCCCTAATCTGCCGCCGCCTACACCGCCGCCACCTATATTATACTTATTAACCCCTAATCTGCTGCCCCTACACCGCCCCCACCTACATAAAAGTATTAACCCCTATCCCGCCGCTCCCGGAGCCCACCGCAACTAAATAAAGTTATTAACCCCTAAACCCCTGGCCTCCCACATCAGTACCACTTACTAAACCTATTAACCCCTAAACCTAACAACCCGCCAACTTTATATTAAATATTAACTCATCCCTATGTTATAATAAATTTAAATTTACCTTTAGATTTAAATTAAACTATATTAAACTAATAATTAATCTACCCTAACTATTAGACTAAATTACATTAAACTATATTAAACTATATTAAACTAATAATTAACCTACCCTAACTGTTATACTAAAATTACATTAAACTACATTAAACTATTAATTAATCTACCCTAAATGTTATGCTAAATTACATTAAACTACAAATTAAATTAAATATATTATATAGTTAAAAACCTAACCCTACTCAAATAATTTAAACCTACTATTACAAATTACACTAAGTTACACAAAATAAAAAATAAATTATCAAAGATTTAAACTAATCACACCTAATCTAAGAGCCCTATGAAAATAAAAAAGCCCCCCCAAAATAAAAAAACCCTAGCCTACAATAAACTACCAATGGCCCTTAAAAGGGCCTTTTGCAGGGCATTGCCCCAAAGAAATCAGCTCTTTTACCTGTAAAAAAAATACAAACATCCCCCCAACAGTAAAACCCACCACCCACACAACCAACCCCCCAAATAAAAACCTAATCTAAAAAACCTAAGCTCCCCATTGCCCTGAAAAGGGCATTTGGATGGGCATTGCCCTTAAAAGGGCATTTAGCTCTTTTTCAAAAGCCCAAACCCTAATCTAAAATTAAAACCCAACCAATAAACCCTTAAAAAAATCTAACACTAGCCCCCGAAGATCCACTTACAGTTTCTGAAGAGCCGACATCCATCCTCAACGAAGCGGCAGAAGTCCTCATCGAATCTGGCAGAAGTCTTCATCCAAGCGGGCCGACGTCTTCATCCAACCAGGCAGAAGTCTTCATCCAGACGGCATCTTCTATCTTCATCCATTCGGCGCGGAGCGGATTCATCTTCAAGACATCCGACGCGGAGTATCCTCTTCGTTCGACATCTTCTTTACAATGAATATTCCTTTAAATGACATCATCCAAGATGGCGTCCCTTAGATTCCGATTGGTTGATAGAATTCTATCAGCCAATCGGAATAAAGGTTGAAAAAATCCTATTGGCTGTTGCAATCAGCCAATAGGATTGAGCTTTCATCCTATTGGCTGATCCAATCAGCCAATAGGATTAAGCTCGCTTTCTAGTGCCTATTTCAATCAGCCAATAGAATGCAAGCTCAATCCTATTGGCTGATTGGATCGATGACTGCTAGTTAACAACAGTCCGCTGCTCATCGCCCCGTACTTGGTGTGCGGCTTTTTGACAGCTTTTTTGTTAAATATGGAGAGCGTATTCAGGTCCACGGCCGCAATGTTAGGCAATGTCAGGCGAGCGTATTGGTGCCGTCGAATGCAAGTAAGTTGACGGCTTGATAAGTAGGCCTCCTAGTATGGTGAAGTGTCCTATGTTTAATAACCAGTCTATGGCAATTTTCCCCACTGCCACCATGTTGTATAAACCTATATCTGGCAGAGCCATTCCCAAATATTTTTTTGGGAGCATTCAGTTTTTGTAATTTAATCTTACTTTCTTTTCCCCCCATAGATATGTTTTAATGGAGAAATTCATTTTCTTAATTTCTGATTTTTTAATTAGCAAAGGAATATTTTGAAAAATGTATAGAAGCTGTGGGAGCGCTATCATTTTTAATAAGTTTATTTTGCCGTACAGGGATAGTGGGAGTGACTCCCAGTGTTTAAGGGTATCAGAAAATTTCCTGACAGCTTCTTTTATATTTAATGTGTATATTTCTTCTGGATCTGCAGAAAACTTTACTACCAGGTAAACCAATGAGTCTTTTACTTCCCTAAAAATTTGAGTGTCTGAGTCTATTCTTTTATGAATCCATAATACTTCTGATTTGTTTGTGTGTATTTTATATCTGGAGAATGTTTCCAGGATTTGACAAATTAGTTTAAAGTTTATTGCTGACTGTCTAGTAAAGATCAATAGATCGTCCGCATAAACTGCCAGCTTAATTTCTTTATCCTGGATGCTTATTCCTGGGATCTTTAATCTCAGTATGTTTAGTAATGTTTCTAAAGCTAAATTAAAGATTAGAGGTAAGAGGGGGCATCCTTGGCAGGTTCCTCTCAAGAGTGCGAAAAATGCTGTTTTGCATTTGTTTATAATTAAAGCTGCATGGGATTTTTTATATAATAATTCTATCATATTATAGCAATTTCCAGAGAAGCCAAATTTAGTTAATGTTGTAAATATATGGTCCCAGACTATCGAATCAAAAGCCTTATGCGCATCCAGTGCTATTACAGCTGTATCTATCTTGCTTATTTCTTTATTGTATTTTTTATTATACCAGGCATCAGCTATTGTTAAGTATAATTTCCTCAGATTGATATTAGATGAACATCCTTTCATTAAGCCTGTTTGGTCCCGATGGATTATTCCCCCCAAGATTAGCTGTAGTCTTTTGGCTATGATGCTTGTGATTATTTTATAATGAATATTCAATAAAGATATTGGTCTATATGATTCTAATATTTGTGGGTCTTTCCCTGGTTTTGGTATAATAATTATTGTGGATTCATTAAAATCTGGGAGGGTGTAAGTTGTCCTGTCCAAAATTTATTAAGAAGAAGTGTTATTATAGGGGTGATTTCGTTTATTAGTATTTTATAAAATTCTGAGGGTAGTCCATCGGGCTAGCGGCCTTATTATTAGCTAACTTTCTGATTGTTTGTAATACTTCTTCATCTAGAAGAGGTTCATTTAGTTTATTTAGCTGGGTTATATCTATTTTTGGGACATTTATTGTTTTCCAAAATTGCTCTTTTTTTTCTTCATCTATGGAGTATGGTGAGTATAAGTTTGTAAAATATTCATAGAATGTTTCTTGTATCTCTTTGAAATTAGTTATCACCTTGTCTCCCACTTTTAATTTAGAAATAAATGAATTTTTTTTTTTATTGTTGACTGGGCAAAAAATCTCCCAGATTTGTTGCCAAATCTGTAAAATTTAGAGCACATTTTCATATTTTCTTTAACTTCATTTTGGGTGAGGAAATTATCTCTATTCTGTTTCGCTAAGATATATTTTTCCCAATTGGATTTAGTTCTGCTGCCTAAAAATCTTGAATATGCGTTAGTTAATGTTTTAGTTACTTGTTGTTTCATATGGTTTGTTTTCCTCATATTTATTACAAAGGTAGTGATCTCTCCACGAAGCACTGCTTTAGCCATGTTCCAATATATGTTTGTTTTATTCAGATTGTTATTATTGAAGCTATCAAATACTAACCACTTTTCTTTCAGAAAATTTGTGAATTTAGGGTTGTTTAGCAAATATTTTGGGGAAAAAAAGACACTGTTTTTTTTAAAGGGTATATACTAAGTGTGATGCTAATGGAAGCATGATCAGATAATGTCATTTTATCAATCTTAGATTCCTGCACTTGATTGATCATGTGTTAAGAAAAAGATCTATTCTTGAAAAAGAGTGGTTCGATTTGGAGAGACATGTGTATTCCCAGCTATCTGGGTTCATTATTCTCCAAATGTCTTGTAATCTTAGATCTTTTTTTAGATTTTTAAGTATTAAACTTTCCCTTTTCCTTTTAGCCTGTGTATTTTCCTTAATTCCTAATTCCCTATTGTTTTGTTCCCCTATTCTCTTCCGCCTATCTAGGAGTAAATTATTAACTGTTTGTCTGAGTATATTATTAACTGATCCTGAATTTTCTTCCAAAACCCTGGATATTAGGTCCATATACATTGCATAGGATATATTCTTTATCTTCTAAGCTTACTGATAAGATGATGAATCTCTCGTTTTGATCCAATATTATATTGTTAATTTTATATTCTAGTGTCTTACTAAATATTATTGCTACTCCTTTATTCCTCTTGCTACAAGGCGTGAAGATTACTTCTTTCACCCAGCCTCCCTTTAATTTAGCTTCTTCTTCACTTTTTAGGTGTGTTTCTTGGAGAAATATTATCCGAGCTTCTGATTTCTTTACATATCTTAGTATAGACTTCCTTTTAATCGGTGAGGTGATTCCACCTATGTTCCATGATATAATTTTAAAAAACATTTATTCTATTTGAGTAAAACATAAAACATACTGAGACTAGAAATAATTTCCTTACTGCCCCCCTACCCTGTTACTACATAGGTGTCAGGGTGCCAGGAAGAGACGAGAAGTGCAAAAATAATCACACCTTTATTAATAACAAAAAATAATAAAAAGTCCACAAGTCAAATAGCAAGCCAGGAGTCAATGCCAGAGCTGGTAGTCAGACGAGGTGAATCAGGAGCCAAAGCGAGTAGTCAGACGAGCCGAGTCAGGAACCAGGAGGGACGTCAGACAGCCAGCTAATACACAGGAACTCAGAAACAGGTCTGAGAGATGCGTGAATCCCAACTGCATCGGCTCAGCAGTACCTGGTGACTCGGGACCACGAGGCATGGGAGGAGAGGGAGGCATGGGTGGGAACGAACATGTAGGAGACAACAGAACAGGAGGCTTCCACAAGCGCTCTTTGAAAGAGAGCCTCTCTCTGAGTCTGATGTCAATTAGGATTAAAAAAGACACCAATGCCTCGAGATTCTCTGGTAAATCTCTGGCAGCAACTTCATCTTAATCGTATCAGAGAGCCCATGAAAGAAAGAGGAAACAAGGGCTTCATTGTTCCAACCTACCTCTGCGGCAAGCGTACGGAACTCAATGGCATATTGAGCCAACAGATCTCTTACCTAGCTGAATGGACATGAGTTGTTTAGCAGCAGAGGAGGAGCGAGCCGGAACATCAAATACCCTTCGAAAGGAGGCCACAAATTCAGGGTAATTTGAAATCACAGGTTTATTAGTCTCCCACAAGGGATTAGCCCAGGCAAGAGCTGTGTCAGAGAGTAACGAGATGAGAAATCCCACCTCAGCTCTGTCAGAGGGAAACGCCTGAGGTAACATCTCAAAGTAAATGCCAACCTGGTTCAAAAACCTTCTGCACTGAATAGGATTGCCTCTATAATGCTGAGGTAGAGGTGCAGAACCAGACAGGCTCCTGGTAGGACTAGGTGCAGCAGCAGAAACAGGAGCAGCCAAAACTTGTGGGACACTGTGGTCCAAATGTGCAGTGAAAATCAGCAGGGTTTGCAGGGCTAGTGCAAATTGATCCAAGTGGGGATTCTGTTCATCCATGGTATGATGATGGTAGGTAAAGGTGGATTATTAGCACCAACAGGATTCATGGCCCTTGCGTAATGTCAGGGTGCCAGGAATCAGACTGAGACGAGAAGTGCAAAAATAATCACACCTTTATTAATAACAAAAAATTATAAAAAGTCCACAAGTCAAATAACAAGCCATGAGTCAAAGCCAGAGCTGGTAGTCAGACGAGCTGAGTCAGGAGCCAAAGTGAGTAGTCAGACGAGCCGGGTAATACACCAGGAGGGACGTCAGACAGCCAGGTAATACACAGGAACTTACAAACAGGCCTGAGACAACGCAAGGGCAAAGCATACTGAACAGAGGCCCTTTAAATAATAAGTGATGACATCACAATTCTGAGACTGCAACCTGTCTCACATGGATAATGTACAACAGTCTGGCCATAAGAGGACGTGCAGGAAATGAGCAGCATCACACACTCTGCACCAGATTCAGCAAGAAAAGGAAAGCAAAATGGCTGAAAGCAGCCCATGGCAAACAAAGCAGGGAAAAAACCCTGACAATAGGGGGGGAGTAGAAGCATACCAGGGCACCTCTTGCCAAGTACCTCTGACAACATAGTAACAAAAATGTAAAGCATAAAAAAACGAGAACCCACCATTTGATTAGCAGCATTTGCAACTCCCCTCTCGCATACTTACAATCTATGCGTTCCAAATCATAATTCTTTTCAACCTTTTTGATCTGCATAGCAATTTTACTTGTGTGGTTTAACTCAGTTATACCTTTAAGCCTTTTCTTCTTAAATCGCTTCTGACTTCTACTATGTTCCTCACTTTCCCTCGTTACCTTCATAATTTCCCTCTAAAAAAAGTTTTACTTCTGCTTCTCCCGTTATTAATTTATTACCATCTTTAGTTTGTATGTTTATCTTTGCTGGATATAGTAGCCTAGCTTTTCAGCCTGCTTGTATAAGTTTTGTGCATAATGGTGCCATAATCCGCCTTCTATTGGAGGTTTCAATCAAATAATCATTAAATAGCAGCAGTTTTTTCCCTTTGTAATTTAATTCATTTTTAAATTTCCTAACTTTCTCTTGAAAGTTTAGCATCTTCATGATAACTGCTCTATTAATATGGTCTCCATTTACTGCCTTCTTTACTGGGCCTATCCTATGGATTCTCTCCACCACCATTGTGGGTTCTGTCATATCAATTTTTAGCAATTGCAAAAGTTCCCCTTCTGCGAACTCTTTTAACTCTCTTTCTGTTATTCCTTCCATGAAGCCTATTAACCTGATATTGTTTTGCCTATTGCAGTTTTCAAGGTCTTCAAGTTTAGCTTTCATTGCTTCTAATTGTAATGACATATTTTGTGTTAATTGATCCCTTTGTATCTCCCTATATTCAATATCTGATACTCTCTGTTGTACGTGAGTGATCCTAGTTGCAAAGTGTTTAACTTCATTAGGAAGCTCGTTTATACTTCTTTGTATTAAGTCAAACTTTGGGGAGAAGAGTGCGTTCAATTGTCTGACTAGGTCTTCATTATTCGTGCCTTGTGCCGTGTTTTCATCCGGCCCTTCGAGGGACTCTAAAGAGGATTTGTTATTTTTCTTATCGTGATTTTTATTTCTAGAGGACATAGTGGGTGATCTAAACTTGTTTTTAGATACAGTATATATTTATCTTATGTGTTCTGTGTAAATATTTTTCCAGTGAGCTTGTCTCGCCCTGAAATTGTTCTTAAAAAATTAATATAACGTGAATAAAAGTGAGGAAGTAAAGAAAAAAAAAAGTAAAAAAAAAAGTGAAGAACTAAGTCTTATGTAATTTAAGGGTACTTGGTTCAATTTTTGTTCATACAATTTGTTACCGCCTATAATATCTCTGGTGTTCTATTATCAAATTCTTGTTTTTATTATACCGACTCCTATCTTATGCACTCCTGACAATCCAGGCAAAGTTTCACAGTACAAAAAAGGTCAGTAACTTAATGCTATTGTCTAATCACTCAACTTGATCTTTCTATAGCTATTTCATCCACTTATATACCTTTAGATAATAGAGAGAATAGCTGTGGGCATAACACTTCCAAAATTTAATTTGCACCTTGGCTCTGTTTCCTGATTTAAACTTTGCGGCTATACTTCCTTTTACTATCAGTTCAGTATGTTTCTATCAGGGTATTACACTCAAGGATCTTATCTCTCCTCTTATTGTGGTAATATACTCAAATATATCCTTTACTACGATATCAGAGCTATATTGTGACTAGATCTTATCTGATTTGTGAATGATAAGTTCAATTCTTAAAATACAATTTGTTACCATCTCTAATATCTCCACTGCTCCTCTCTATCTAGATATGCTTTCACAATTTGCAAGATCTGTATCTTGATGCAATTATCTAGTCCCGCAGGCTATACTTTCTATAATTATTTCAACCATATATATGCATTTAGGTAAAAAGAAAGAGAAAAACAACAATAGAAATAACTTTTCAACAGATTGACAGATTAGTTTACACAGTAACTCTGCTTCATAATTTAAACTTTTGCAATTAAAGTTTCTTTTTGATGACAGTTCAGTACTCTCGTATCCAGGTACTACGCTCAAGGAGCTTATCTCTCCTCAATTGTGGCAAGCTACTCAGATATATCCCTTGCTAAGATATCAGGGCTGTACTGTGTTCAACCAAGAGTATGGTCTTTATTTTCTTATCTTGGTGTCTTATAGGTCAAACTGTTGGGTTTAGTCCAGTACTTCTTGTAGTTCCTATCTGGATTCTAGGGGCTCCTTGCCCTAATGGCAGAATCTTTTTGTTGATCCTGGCACCATGCGATACTTTAAAAAAATAAATAAAATGTTTTCCCCAAAGTCTTTATTCTCCCACCTTCCCTTCTTTCCTCTTCCTTCTAGGCTTTTTTTTCTTTTTTTTTTTCTTTTCCCTTTTATATAGTTCTTAAGGACGCAGACACCAGCTATTGTTTTTCCCTATGGCTTAATTTTTCCTCTTGAGTTCCTATTGCATTATTTTTTAAGGGTTTAAGTCTTAATTATATATGTCCAAACGTGGGTAAGGTGGGGGCTTAGTATGTTTAATTCAATTCCGTTCTGGGTCCTACTTATGGCAGGAAATCCCTCTCTGGTTTTACCCTCCGGATTGTACACCCAGTTGTCAATATTCTGTGCAAATTTTATTTGCTTGGTCTTCCCATTGTTACGATATTTACACAGTTCCTGTGGTAAAAGGTACTTGTCGGGGTTGCTTTTATTTAAATTTGACTGTCGCCTTTTCCTTAGTCCCTGCAGGGAGTTCTTGCACTTATCCTTTATCCCCTCCCGTCTTAATTCCTGTATATATATCCATCTTGAGTTGGGGAGGGGACTATGTTATTCTGCTAGTCCAGCAGATTATGGAAGAAAGATTTTTTTTTAGCAATGTCGGTGTTGTGTGGATCTGTAGTGGGTTCTGCCTTAGGAATATACACCCAGTTAACCCCCTATTAACTATTTTGCAGATTTTTAAATATATGGTCCTCCCCCGTCAGAAGTATTAGCACAGTTCATATATCTAAGGTACTTATCTTGATTTCATTAGGATGTTCCCTCCAGGATTCCTACAGCAATGATCCTGCACTGCCGCTCTCCCCTTTTTCCCCCCCTTGTCTTGACGGTGAGTTCTCTCAGGACCGGTTCTGGTCCTGCCAGTTAAATGCTGATATAGCGGGTCTGTGTGCGTACGTGGGACACTGCTCTTCCCGAGAGGTTATCCTTACCCTCTACGTCCTGGAGAGAGCTTTGGCTACTGCTCTTAGCGTTCTCCAAAGAGTGCGCCAAGGAATTCTTGCTGTTCGATGCTCATGTTTGCTTACTGGTGTTGTGTCTCGGCGGGAGCTTGTATCCGCCTAGAGGCCCAATTCCTGTAGCTTGGAAGTTCAGGTGTCTTTCGCTGCGGACGTGTCTCAAACCATCCGCTCTGGTGACCGCACCCACCGGAAGTCTTGTTGTTGTTGTTTTTAACTAATTTGTATGACTACTTTAATAGAAGTAATTTTTTTGAGATTGTTAAGAGTTAATAATTATTTTGCCCGATAGCGCCCTCTGGTGTCTCAAGGGTATAAATAGGAGAGAAAATCAGTTGCATATTAGCATGAATAAGGGTTACACACCTGAAATGTTGCTGCATTTGGTTGTGTCTTTACTCCAATAAAGAAATTATGCTGCCACCATCTTTTTTGTTTTTCTTTGAATTGTTAATTGGGGGTTTTAGTGCCCCCCACTGTGGCTTGCACACCCCTGAGAGTGCTGTACTTATGTTTGTATCCTCTTCAACAAAGTATACCAAGAGAATGGAGCAAATTAAAAATTACAAATAAATTGAAAAGTTGTTTAGAATTGTATTCTCTATCTAAATAATGAAAAAAAATGACATTAAACACATCTCGCTTTTGTGTAAAATTATACTTGTGGAGACCAAAAAGCAAATGATAATGATGTAACCTATATATGCTGTAAATCAAATAGCTGGTTTAGGTAATTTGCAGCATTTTGAATACCTAGGTTACAGACAGTAGGGGACCTATTCAGGGTAGTGGTGCATTTAAGTTTTGTGCTGCCCTAGGCACTCAAAATTCTGTTACCCCCCCCCCCCCCCACACACACAACCTTTAGGCCTTTTCTGGCCATAATATTTTTTGGTCAGGGTGCCACATGGCTTTTTTCCCCCCATGGCATTTCCAAAGTAAATGGACTTGCAAAACACTTGGGTAGGCTGAATTAGCACATATTTACAGAGTATACATCATGTCAGTGATTCTCTCGTTAACACAGGTGTCAGTGTTGACGAGGACAAAGCTGGAGACCCCACTGTCATGCTGATTGAGATAGAATAACGGACTGGAAGCTTTAAAAGGTGGGTGGTGCTTGAAATCATTGTTCTTCCTCTGTGAACTATGGTTACCTGCAAGGATATACGTGCAGTCATCATTGCTTTGCACAAAAAGGGATTCACAGGCAAGGATATTGCTGCTACTAAGGTTACACCTAAATCAACCATTTATCGGATCATCAAGAACTTCAAGGAGGGAGGATCAATTGTTGTGAAGAAGACTTCAGGGCGCCCAAGCAAGTCCAGCAAGCGCCAATACCATCTCCTAAAGTTGATTCAGCTGCGGGATTGGTGCACCCCAGTGCAGAGCTTGCTCAGGAATGGCAGCAGGCAGGTGTGAGTGCATCTGCAAGCACAGTGAGGTGAAGACTTTTGGAATATTGTGCAAAAGGTACAGGGATTGGACTGTTGAGGGCTGGGATAAAGTCATTTTCTCTGATGAATCCCCTTTCAGATTGTTTGGGCATCTGGAAAAAAACTTGCCCAGAGAAGAAAAGGTGAGCCTTACCATCAGTCCTGTGTCATGCCAACAGTACAGCATCCTGAGACCATTCATGTGTGGGGTTCCTTCTCAGCCAAGGGAGTGGGCTCACTCACAATTTTGCCTAAGAACACAGCCATAAATAAAGAATGGTTCAAAAACATCTTCCAAGAGCAAATTCTCCCAATAATCAAAGAATAGTTTGGTGACAAACAATGCCTTTTCCTTCATGATGGAGAACTTTGCCATAAGGCAAAAGTGATAACTAAGTGGCTTGGGGAACAAAACATCAACATTTTGGGTCCATGGCCAACTCCGAAGACCTTAATCCCATTGAGAACTTGTGGTTAATCCTTATTATTGTTTTATTTAAATGAATTGTATCCATGGACAGGACTGCGGAATATGTTGGCGGGGTGAACAAACCCCCCCTACATATTCTGACAAACTCCAAGCATTGATTATGCAAGAATGGGCTGCCATTAGTCAGGATGTGGCCCAGAAGTTGATTGACAGCATGCCAGGGCGAATTGAAAAGGTCTTCAAAAAGAAGGTCAACATTGCAAATATTGACTCTTTGCATAAACAATGTAATTGTCAATAAAAGCCTTTGACACTTATGAAATGCTTGTAATTATACTTCTGTATACCATAGTAACATCTGACAAAAAGATCTAAAAACACTGTGTCATTCTCAAAACTTTTGACCTGGACTGTATATATATATAGTGCTTTTTTGTAAAAGAAAAGGTGCTGGTACTCAAAAAAAAAGTTGCCGGTACTCATTGATTATTGATTGATATATTCTGCTCAGTAACTTTGAGAATAGCAAAAGGGACAACTTTTCAATGTCTGATGTATTTTACAGCCCCTCTTGTGAAAGCTAGAGTATTTACATGACATGATGATTACAAATTGTACGTTATGAGTTGGCAGAGGTGGGGGTACTCAGTACCAGGGAGTACCCCCACAAAACAGCCCTGTATATATATATATATATATATATATATATATATATATATATATATATATATATATAATAATTACATATGGATGGTTAGTTAAGTCACCTGCTGCTCCCAACAGAGACTCAAAAATTACCCTACCCACCCACAATCTGCTGCCCTAGGCAAGTGCCTTGTTTGCCTAGGCCAAAATACACCCCTGACAGAGGGTAAATTTGTTTTTTGTGCTGCCCAAAGGTAACTCGATAGTAACCATTAGTAATATTATGCATGCTGCTCTGTATAATAATTTTGAGGATAGATAGATAGATTGATCAAATGTACCTGCAAACTGCACTTATAAAATGCTCCCTTGCATTAGTATTGTACAGATTCTGCCCATAGACTGGCAGATATGGGCCCCTGGTGAACCTGCTGCACCAATAGTTGTTTTACTCCTGGAAATAGAATTTGCATTTTGCCCTCTCTAGGGAGTGTTCGACGAAGCACAATTTTTACAAAAAAACTATAAATGTTTAATGTTGTGCTGGTATATACTTTGCATATATAAAAAGAAATTGAGTGTTATCTCCCTTTAACTGGAGTTAGTTTGACATCTGAATTTAAATAATTCTGTATAATGCATTTATGATAGCCCTATAACACAGAAAATGTACATAAAATAAATTGAAAATGACATTTGCTGCATTTTGTGGTCACTTTGGCCTTTAGTCTCAGTTTAGAATTATAGATTGATACCAAGTCATTCTGATTATGTTTGACATTTAGAGAACAATATTTCCTTTGAGCTGTAATTTAGTGCCATTTAATAATCTTGTGAATGTGAAATCAAACACCTGAGCATTATTAATGATAAACAACTGTACCAATTTGTAGACTTAATTTGATACTGACAGCTTACAAATTTAAAGTTGATTTTTTTTTCTTTCTGTTATAGTTGTGGAATCTGAACGTCTTCATCCATGAAAAAGGCTTCTGAGGTTTAGTTTAGCAATTGATCTGTAATTATAACACTGGTCTTTGGCAGCTTTGGAAATGCCACACGTGGGAGATAAAAAAGAATGACTTGCTTATGAAAAATAAGTGTCCTGTGTTTGACAGAGCCCATCTAAGGGAATTCCCTGAACAGCCTTCTACTAATGTAATACATACACAGACAGAATAAAATACGCTTATTTTGGAGAATCTTGGGTATTTGTGCTATTTCAACTGTCAAAGCTTACTGCACACTTTTCTTGACACTGCAAAATGCTGGCTAACAGTTTAAAGGGACTGTTTACTTTTTATTTTTATTATCCTTACATAGTTGCCAACATATGGAGAAACAATTACTGGGAAACTTTGCAGAAAAGCAAGCACGTAAGTGGGTATATTGACCTTTCCCACTGATGGTTTTCATAACTCTTTTCCAAATCCTAATGTAATTTGCACAAAGTATGCACAAAAAATTAAAAGGGACATTGGAGAGCAGAAATGACATGTCCTTATTCATTAGAGCAAGACACTTTAGCAATACCAACCCTACAGGTCTACGTGTGTAACCCCCAAAGGTTTGAGCCAATTTTCTAGGTAGGATTTTTATGTCCCAATTTAAAAATTTTGAAACGAAGACAGTCCCAAAAAATATAGAACGTGTGAAACAAAGTTGGGAAAATGCAAAATATTTACTTCTTTACAAACAGCAAGAGAGAGAAAGGGAAAGATAAATAGAAATAGAGAAAGAGGAGAAAGAAAACAAGGTAGAAAGAGAGAAAACAAAGGGCAGAGAGAAAACAAAGGGAGGAGAGAGAATACAGGGAGGAGAGAGAAAACAAAGGGAGGAGAGAGAAAACAAAGGGAGGAGAGAGAAAACAAAGGGAGAAGAGGAAACAAAGGGAGGAGAGAGAGAAAACAAGGTTAACATAAGGAAGACAGGGAGGAGAGAAGACAACGGGGAGAGAAAAAAGTCAGGGAGGAGAGAGAAAAAAAAGGGAGGAGGGAAAAAACAAAGGGGAGAGAGAACTAGGGGGAGAGAGAACTAGGGGGACAGAGCACAGGGTGGAGAAAATAAGGGGGAGATAGGGAAGACAGGGAGGAGAGAGAAGACAATGGGGAGAGAGCATACAAGGGAGAGAGAAGACACGGGAGGAGAGAGAACAAGGGGGAGAGAGAACAAGGGGGACAGAGAACAGGTAGAGCTAATAAGGGGGAGATAGGGAAGACAGGGAGGAGAGGGAAGACAGCGAGGAGAGGGAGGAGAGGGAAGACAGGGAGGAGAGAGAAGACAAGGGAGAGAGAAGACAAGGGAGAGAGAAGACAAGGGAGAGAGAAGACAAGGAGGGAGAGAGAACGGGTGGAGCTAATAAGGGGGAGATAGGGAAGATAGGGAAGAGAGGGAAGGCAGGGTGGAGAGAGAAGACAATGGAGAGAGAAGACAAGGGAGGAGAGAGAACAAGGGGGAGAGAGAACAAGGGGGGACAGAGAACCGAGTGGAGAACATAAGGGGGAGATAGGGAAGACAGGGAAGAGAGAGAAGACAACGTGGAGAGAAAGAAGACAAGGAGGAGGGAAAAGACAAAGAGGAGAGAGAACACAGGGACAGAGAACAGGGTGGAGAAAATAAGAGGGGGATAGCAAAGACAGGGAGGAGAGAGAAGACAAAGGGAGGAGAGAGAAGACAAAGGGAGGAGAGAGAAGACAAGGGAGAGAGAAAACAAAGGGAGGAGAGAGAAGACAAAGGGAGGAGAGAGAAGACAAGGGAGAGAGAAAACAAAGGGAGGAGAGAGAAGACAAAGGGAGGAGAGAGAAGACAAGGGGGCAGAGAACGGGGGGGAACAAGGGGGAGATAGAGATGACAACAGGGATAGAGATAAGACAAGGGGGAGAGAGAAGAAACAAGGGAAAAGAGAGAACAAGGGGAAGAGAGAATGAGAAAGACAACAAGGGTCTGCCGGCAGTAATTTGGGCAGCAATATTTCCTCTTTTGGAAACCAAGGGGCTAAACATATTGTAGCAATGGATTAAACAAGAGGCAAAAAGTCAAACAAGAGGCAAAAAGATTACAACAAAAACATACAATTTTGAATCCCTGGGAGCTTGCCTGTCCTATCAATGTTGTCATCAAGTTGCAGTAGGGTACAGCTCTGCATGACCCCTGTTTCTAAACACACAATGTGAAAGAGGTTGTGTCTGTGTGATCAAACTATGTCCATATTAACCTTATATCTCACAGCGCTCAAACAATATTTCCTAATAGCACCTGGGTGATAGGGTACCTAGCTTTCCCTAAATTAGAATAGTTACTTAATTTGAGGTCCCGGGAGCACCTAATGAAAGGCCAAGGAAGTTAAAACAAGAAACAACTAGATCAAACAAATAACTAGATAAAAATGTTACTCTATTTATTTAACATTTAGTGTAAAAAAATGTGTGTATATATATATATATATATATATATTATATATATATGCGAACAATGATAACTAAAAGAATGGATCCATGTTACAATTGATTAAAAGTTACAACACAGCATAACAATGACGTCTTATGCTATAATAAATAAATAAATAATTAATAATTGCTGATAGCCAATTAATTGATGGTGGATAGTAGAAAGAATGGGATGAGTGTCTCTGAGTCCTCAATAAATAAATAAATGAATGAAAGTTATAACTCTTCTTGTTTAAAAATAGTTTGTGATAGTTCCAGTGAAAAAATGTGATATATCCAAATAACAAAAAAAAATCATAAAAAAAAGCTTATCACTAATGACATACGCCTAGATTTAGAGTTCTGCGTTAGCCGTCCAAACCAGCGTTAGGGGGTCCTCACACTGGTTTTGGCCGCCCTCTTGTATTTAGAGTCAGTCAGGAAAGGGTCTAACGCTCACTTTCCAGCCGCGACTTTTCCATACCGCAGATCCCCTTACGTCAATTGCGTATCCTATCTTTTCAATGGGATCTTTCTAACGCTGGTATTTAGAGTCTTGGCTGAAGTGAGCGTTAGAACTCTAACAACAAAACTCCAGCCGCAGAAAAAAGTCAGGAGTTAAGAGCTTTATGGGCTAACGCCGGTTTATAAAGCTCCTAACTACTGTGCTCTAAAGTACACTAACACCCATAAACTACCTATGTACCCCTAAACCGAGGTCCTCCCACATCGCCGCCACTCTAATAAATTTTTTTAGCCCCTAATCTGCCGAACGCACACCGCCGCAACCTACATTATCCCTATGTACCCCTAATCTGCTGCCCCTAACATCGCCGACCCCTATATTATATTTATTACCCCCCCCCAACGTCGCTGCCACCTACCTACACTTCTTAACCCCTAATCTGCCGACCGGACCTCGCCGCCACTATAATAAATGTATTAACCCCTAAACCGCCTCACTCCCGCCTCAAAAACCCTATAATAAATAGTATTAACCCCTAATCTGCCCTCCCTAACATCGCCGACACCTAACTTCAATCTGCCGACCGGACCTCGCCGCTACTATAATAAATGTATTAACCCCTAAAGCTAAGTCTAACCCTAACACTAACACCCCCCTAAGTTAAATATAATTTTTATCTAACGAAATAAATTAACTCTTATTAAAAAAATTAATCCTATTTAAAGCTAAATACTTACCTGTAAAATAAACCCTAATATAGCTACAATATAACAAATAATTATATTGTAGCTATTTTAGGATTTATATTTATTTTACAGGCAACTTTGTATTTATTTTAACTAGGTACAATAGCTATTAAATAGTTAACAACTATTTAATAGCTACCTAGTTAAAATAATTACAAAATTACCTGTAAAATAAATCCTAACCTAAGTTACAATTAAACCTAACACTACACTATCAATAAATTAATTAACTAAACTATCTACAATTATCTACAATTTAATCAACTAAACTAAATTACAAAAAAAAACAAACACTAAATTACAAAAAATAAAAAATGATTACAAGAATTTTAAACTAATTACACCTACTCTAAGCCCCCCAAAATAAAAAAATGCCCTACCCTATTCTAAAATAAAAAGTTTACAGCTCTTTTACCTTACCAGCCCTTAAAAGGGCCTTTTGCGGGGCATGCCCCAAAGAAAACAGCTCTTTTGCATTTAAATAAACATTCAATACCCCCCAACATTACAACCCACCACCCACGTACCCCTAATCTAACCCAAACACCCCTTAAAAAACCCTAAGCCCCTGAAGATCTCCCTACCTTATCTTCACCACGCCGGGTATTACGATCCGTCCAGAAGAGGGTCCGAAGTCTTCATCCTATCCGGCAAGAAGAGGTCCCGAAGAGGGTCCGAAGTCTTCATCCTATCCGGCAAGAAGAGGACATCCGGACCGGTAGACATGTTCATCCAGGCGGAGTCTTCTATCTTCATCCATCCGGCGCGGAGCGGGACCATCTTGAAGCAGCCAACGCGGATCCATCCTCTTCTTCCGGTGACTCCCGACGAATGAAGGTTCCTTTAAGTGACGTCATCCAAGATGGCGTCCCTCGAATTCCGATTGGCTGATAGGATTCTACCAGCCAATCGGAATTAAGGTAGGAAAAATCTGATTCAAGTTCAATCCGATTGACTGATCCAATCAGCCAATAGAATGCAAGCTCAATCTGATTGGCTGATTGGATCAGCCAATCGGATTGAACTTGAATCTGATTGGCTGAATCCTATCAGCCAATCCTATCAGCCAATCAGAATTCGAGGGACGCCATCTTGGATGACGTCACTTAAAGGAACCTTCATTCGTCGGGAGTCACCGGAAGAAGAGGATGGATCTGCGTCGGCTGCTTCAAGATGGTCCCGCTCCGCGCCAGATGGATGAAGATAGAAGACGCCGCCTGGATGAACATGTCTACCGGTCCGGATGTCCTCTTCTTGCCGGATAGGATGAAGATTCGGACCCTCCTCTGGACCTCTTCTTGCCGGATAGGATGAAGACTTCGGACCCTCTTCTGGACGGATTGGTGATACCCGGCATGGTGAAGATAAGGTAGGGAGATCTTCAGGGGCTTAGTGTTAGGTTTTTAAGGGGTGTTTGGGTTAGATTAGGGGTATGTGGGTGGTGGGTTGTAATGTTGGGGGGGTATTGAATGTTTATTTAAATGCAAAAGAGCTGTTTTCTTTGGGGCATGCCCCGCAAAAGGCCCTTTTAAGGGCTGGTAAGGTAAAAGAGCTGTTAACTTTTTATTTTAGAATAGGGTAGGGCATTTTTTTATTTTGCGGGGCTTTGTTATATTTTTAGGGGGCTTAGAGTAGGTGTAATTAGTTTAAAATTCTTGTAATCATTTTTTATTTTTTGTAATTTAGTGGGTTTTTTTTGTAATTTAGTTTAGTTGATTAAATTGTAGATAATTGTAGATAGTTTAGTTAATTAATTTATTGATAGTGTAGTGTTAGGTTTAATTGTAACTTAGGTTAGGATTTATTTTACAGGTAATTTTGTAATTATTTTAACTAGGTAGCTATTAAATAGTTGTTAACTATTTAATAGCTATTGTACCTAGTTAAAATAAATACAAAGTTGCCTGTAAAATAAATATAAATCCTAAAATAGCTACAATATAATTATTTGTTATATTGTAGCTATATTAGGGTTTATTTTACAGGTAAGTATTTATCTTTAAATAGGATTAATTTTTTTAATAAGAGTTAATTTATTTAGTTAGATAAAAATTATATTTAACTTAGGGGGGTGTTAGTGTTAGGGTTAGACTTAGCTTTAGGGGTTAATACATTTATTATAGTAGCGGCGAGGTCCGGTCGGCAGATTAGGGGTTAATACTTGAAGTTAGGTGTCGGCGATGTTAGGGAGGGCAGATTAGGGGTTAATACTATTTATTATAGGGTTTTTGAGGCGGGAGTGAGACGATTTAGTGGTTAATACATTTATTATAGTGGCGGCAAGGTCTGGTCGGCAGATTAGGGGTTAAGAAGTGTAGGTAGGTAGCGGCGACGTTGGGGGGGGCAGATTAGGGGGTAATAAATATAATATAGGGGTCGGCGATGTTAGGGGCAGCAGATTAGGTGTACATAGGGATAATGTAGGTTGCGGCGGTGTATGGAGCGGAAGATTAGGGGTTAATAATAAATTGCAGGGGTCAGCGATAGCGGGGGCAGCAGATTAGGGGTTAATAAGTGTAAAGTTAGGGGTGTTTAGACTCGGGGTACATGTTAGGGTGTTAGGTGCAGACTTAGGAAGTGTTTCCTCATAGGAAACAATGGGGCTGCGTTAGGAGCTGAACGCTGCTTTTTTGCAGGTGTTAGGTTTTTTTTCAGCTTAAACTGCCCCATTGTTTCCTATGGGGATATCGTGCATGAGCACGTTTTTGAAGCTGGCCGCGTCTGTAAGCAACGCTGGTATTTAGAGTTGCAGTGGCGGTAAATTATGCTCTACGCTCCCTTTTTGGAGCCTAACACAGCCCTTCAGAGAACTCTAAATACCAGCGTTGTTTAAAAGGTGCGGGGGAAAAAAGACACGCGTAGCTAACGCACCCCTTCTAACGCAAAACTCTAAATCTAGGTGTTAGTGTCTATAGTGATTCTTCTTGTGAATGTGTCCTTTGTGTGTGGATTCAAGATATTTTGTGATATATGATGAAAGGATATCCGGTCTGTATCTCAGATTCAGTCCCATAGTAGATCCTGTAAGAAAAAAACATAATTTATGTAAGAACTTACCTGATAAATTCATTTCTTTCATATTAGCAAGAGTCCATGAGCTAGTGACATATGGGATATACATTCCTACCAGGAGGGGCAAAGTTTCCCAAACCTCAAAATGCCTATAAATACACCCCTCACCACACCCACAAATCAGTTTAACGAATAGCCAAGAAGTGGGGTGATAAGAAAAAAGTGCGAAAGCATAAAAAAATAAGGAATTGGAATAATTGTGCTTTATACAAAAAAATCATAACCACCACAAAAAAGGGTGGGCCTCATGGACTCTTGCTAATATGAAAGAAATGAATTTATCAGGTAAGTTCTTACATAAATTATGTTTTCTTTCATGTAATTAGCAAGAGTCCATGAGCTAGTGACGTATGGGATAATGACTACCCAAGATGTGGATCTTCCACGCAAGAGTCACAAGAGAGGGAGGGATAAAATAAAGACAGCCAATTCCGCTGAAAATAATCCATACCCAAACAAAGTTTAAAACTTATAATGAAAAAAACTGAAATTATAAGCAGAAGAATCAAACTGAAACAGCTGCCTGAAGCACTTTTCTACCAAAAACGGCGGAAAGATATAGGCAGGATGATACTTCCAAGGAAGTGACAACGCATCCACTGCTTCCGCTTGAGGATCCCTGGATCTGGACAGATACCTGGGAAGTTTCTTGTTTAGATGAGAAGCCATCAGATCTATTTCTGGAAGACCCCATATTTGAACAATCTGAAGAAATACCTCTGGGAGAAGAGACCATTCGCCCGGATGAAACGTGTGGCGACTGAGATAATCCGCTTCCCAATTGTCTATACCTGGGATATGAACTGCAGAAACTAGACAGGAGCTGGATTCCGCCCATACCAGAATTCGAGATACTTCTTTCATAGCCAGAGGACTGTGAGTCCCTCCTTGATGATTGATGTATGCCACAGTTGTGACATTGTCTATCTGAAAACAAATGAACGATTCTCTCTTTAGAAGAGCTCTGAAAATTGCACGGAGTTCCAAAATATTGATCGGTAATCTCACCTCCTGAGATTCCCAAACCCCTTGTGCTGTCAGAGACCCCCACACAGCTCCCCAACCTGTAGGACTTGCATCTGTTGAAATTACAGTCCAGGTCGGAAGAACAAAAGAAGCCCCCTGAACTAAACGATGGTGATCTGTCCACCACGTCAGAGAGTGTCGTACAATCTGTTTTAAAGATATTAATTGAGATATCTTTGTGTAATCCCTGCACCACTGGTTCAGCATACAGAGCTGAAGAGGCCGCATGTGAAAACGAGCAAAGGGGATCGCGTCCGATGCCGCAGTCATAAGACCTAGAATTTCCATGCATAAGGCTACCGAAGGGAAAGATTGTGACTGAAGGTTTCGACAAGCTGATATCAACTTTAGACGTCTCATGTCTATCAAAGATAGAGTCATGGATACTGAATCTATCTGAAAACCTAAAAAGGTTACCTAAGTCTGAGGAATCAATGAACTTTTTGGTAAATTGATCCTCCAACCATGATGTTGAAGACACAACACAAGTCGATTCGAATGAGATTCTGCTAAATGTGAAGACTGAGCAAGTACCAAGATATCGTCCAAATAAGGAATACCACAATACCCTGTTCTCTGATTACAGACAGAAGGGCACCGAGAACCTTCGTAAAAATTATTGGAGCTGTAGCTAGGCCAAACGGCAGAGCCACAAACTGGTAATGCTTGTCTAGGAAAGAGAATCTCAGAAACTGATAGTGATTTGGATGAATCGGAATATGCAGATATGCATCCTGTAAATCTATAGTAGACATATAATGCCCTTGTTGAATAAAAGGCAGGATAGTCCTTACAGTTACCATTTTGAATGTTGGTATCCTTACATAACGATTCAATATTTTTAGATCCAGAACTGATCTGAAGGAATTTTCCTTCTTTGGTACAATGAAGAGATTTGAATAAAACCCCAGTCCCTGTTCCAGAACTGGAACTGGCAAAATTACTCCAGTCAACTCTAGATCTGAAACACATTTCAGAAATGCTTGAGCCTTTGCTGGGTTTACTGGGACACGGGAAAGAAAAAATCTCTTTGCAGGAGGCCTTATCTTGAAGCCAATTCTGTACCCTTCTGAAACAATGTTCTGAATCCAAAGATTGTGAACGGAATTGATCCAAATTTCTTAGAAAAAACGTAATCTGCCCCCTACCAGCTGAGCTGGAATGAGGGCCGCACCTTCATGTGGACTTAGGAGCTGGCTTTGACTTTCTAAAAGGCTTGGATTTATTCCAGACTGGAGATGGTTTCCAAACTGATACCGCTCCTGAGGATGAAGGATCAGGTTTTTGTTCCTTGTTGTGACAAAAGGAACGAAAACGATTATTACCCTGGAAAGAAAGGGAAAGCAGAGTAGACTTAGAAGACATAACAGCATTCCAAGTCTTAAGCCATAAAGCTCTTCTAGCTAAAATAGCTAGAGACATATACCTGACATCAACTCTAATGATATCAAAGATGGCATTACAAATAAAATTATTAGCATGTTGAAGAATAAAAATGCTATGAGAATTATGATCTGTTACTTGTTGCGCTAAAGCTTCTAACCAAAAGATGAAGCTGCAGCAACATCCGCTAAAGATATAGCAGGTCTAAGAAGATTACCTGAACACAAGTAAGCTTTTCTTAGAAAGGATTCATTTTTCCTATCTAAAGGATCCTTAAGGAAGTACCATCTGCCGTAGGAATAGTAATACGCTTAACAAGAGTAGAGACAGCCCCATCAACTTTAGGGATTTTGTCCCAAAACTCTAATCTGTCAGATGGCACAGGATATAATTGCTTAAAACGTTTAGAAGGAGTAAATGAATTACCCAAATTATTCCATTCCCTGGAAATTACTTCAGAAATAGCACTAGGGACAGGAAAAACTTCTGGAATAACTACAGGAGATTTAAAAACCTTATCTAAACGTTTAGATTTAGTATCAAGAGGACCAGAATCCTCAATTTCTAATGCAATTAGGACTTCTTTAAGTAAAGAACGAATAAATTTCATTTTAAATAAATATGAAGATTTATCAGCATCAACCTCTGAGACAGAATCCTCTGAACCAGAAGAACCATTATCAGAATCAGAATGATGATGTTCATTTAAAAATTCATCTGAAAAATGAGAAGTTTTAAAAGACTTTTTACGTTTACTAGAAGGAGGAATAACAGACATAGCCTTCTTAATGGATTTAGAAACAAAATCTCTTATGTTATCAGGAACACTCTGAGTATTAGATGTTGACAGAACAGCAACAGGTAATGTAACAGTACTAAAGGAAATGTTATCTGTATTAACAGTTTGTCATGACAAAACAGTACAAACAACAGCTGGAGGAACAGATACCATAAGTTTACAGTAGATACACTTAGCTTTGGTAGCTCCAGCCCCAGGCAGCGATTTTCCAGAAGTATCTTCTGACTCAGTTTCAACATGGGACATCTTGCAATATGTAATAGAAAAAACAACATATAAAGCAAAATTGATCAAATTCCTTAAATGACAGTTTCAGGAATGGGAAAAAAATGCCAGTGAACAAGCTTCTAGCAACCAGAAGCAATAAAAAATGAGACTTAAATAATGTGGAGACAATAGTGACGCCCATATTTTTTTAGCGCCAAAAATGACGCCCACATTATTTGGCGCCAAAATGCTTTTGGCGCCAAAAATGACGCCACATCCGGAACGCCGACACTTTTGGCGCAAAAGAACGTCAAAAATGACGCAACTTCCGGCGACACGTATGACGCCGGAAACAGAAAAAACATTTTTTTGCGCCAAAAAAGTCTGCGCCAAGAATGACGCAATAAAATGAAGCATTTTCAGCCCCCGCGAGCCTAACAGCCCACAGGGAAAAAGTCAAATTTTTAAGGTAAGAAAAAAATTGATTTATTCATATGCATTATCCCAAATATGAAACTGACTGTCTGAAATAAGGAATGTTGAACATCCTGAGTCAAGGCAAATAAATGTTTGAATACATATATTTAGAACTTTATAAAAAAGTGCCCAACCATAGCTTAGAGTGTCACAGAAAATAAGATTTACTTACCCCAGGACACTCATCTACATGTTGTAGAAAGCCAAACCAGTACTGAAACGAAAATCAGCAGAGGTAATGGTATATAAATAAGAGTATATCGTCGATCTGAAAAGGGAGGTAAGAGATGAATCTCTACGACCGATAACAGAGAACCTATGAAATAGACCCCATAGAAGGAGATCATTGAATTCAAATAGGCAATACTCTCCTCACATCCCTCTGATATTCACTGCACGCTGAGAGGAAAACCGGGCTCCAACCTGCTGCGGAGCGCATATCAACGTAGAATCTAGCACAAACTTACTTCACCACCTCCATAGGAGGCAAAGTTTGTAAAACTGATTTGTGGGTGTGGTGAGGGGTGTATTTATAGGCATTTTGAGGTTTGGGAAACTTTGCCCCTCCTGGTAGGAATGTATATCCCATACGTCACTAGCTCATGGACTCTTGCTAATTACATGAAAGAAATATAACATAGTGCAATAATGCTACACAAATTAAAAAGTGGATTAGAAAAATGCTCACCAATTATTGCCAAACTATGTCCCTTGTGTCATATAAATCACAATAAAAATAAACAGCAGCTTTGATACATAAAGACAATATGTGCCCATTTATTAGTGATTCTAGTGTACAAACATGATTAAGAAGGTACACCACATAGTCTGACGCATTGCGCGCATGTGCCTACTTTGTCTCACAGATGTAACTCCACTGGTGAAATGTAATCTATGAAATATAATCCTAAATCCCTCTTTAAAGGGACATAAAACCCAAATATTCTTTCATAATTTAGCTCGAACATACAATTTTAAAACAATTTTTCAATTTACTTCTATTATATCATTTTCTTGGTTTTCTTGTTATCCTTTGTTGAAAAGCAGGAAGGTAGGTTCAGGAGTGTGCACGTTTCTGCAGCACTATAAGGCAGCCATTTTTACAACAATGTTTGGCATTCAGGGCCGCCATCCATCAGTGGGTGAAAGGGGTGACTTCTGTCAGGGACCCACTTGGCCAGGGGGCCCCATGAGGCAAGTACAACTATTATTAAAAAATAAATAAATTTGGCAGCCACCAGAGGACTCTACAGCAGAGCGCTTTTGAGCACGGGAAATGTCATTAAAAGGAGTAAAGCATTAGCATTTGAGAGGATTTCTGAGTGTGCACTAAACTACTATGCACAGTGTGAAACAGACTTGGCACAGTTTGTACAGTGTGTGCAGACGGGAGATCACTTTCATTTGCAGAGGAGGTAGGACTTATTTAGTAAATGTTTTTTATTTCTTTGTGCAATTTTGGATTGTAACTTCAGTGTGGAAGTTGTATGGTGGGGCCAGGGGTTCATAAAAACAATTTTTTTAGCAATATGCAGCAGTGTATTTATCATTATTTGACAATGCTGTATAAATTCTATATTTAAAACCATGCAGAAATGTTTCCTCCTCAATACACAAATGGTAGGTGCCCTTTTGGCATATATGATTTTTTTTATTTATATATATATATATATATATATATATATATATATATATATATATATATATATATATATATATATATATATATATATATATATATATATTTTTAATTACATTCCAGTTTACTGCCCCTTTATGCAAGGACTTTCCAGATGCCAGGAGGCATTTTATCCATACGTACAGCTGACAAATGTGAATATTTGTTGGTGCTCTTGGTTGGGGAAAATGGGGAAATAATCCCCTAAACATATGTCAACCTTTCAAACGTGCTTTTCTTCATCTACCCATTCTGACAGATCATTAATGTTCAATTTTGAATTCACAGAAGTATTTTTGTTTGCACATTTACAAATATGATTCTTTAAAAAGTGATCTCTAAATTTCTGCTATTTTTTTTATCATGCATGTCACACACTGTTGATTTAGGGAATGGCAATGTGCAGACATTTTACCATCTGTGAGTGTTTCTGTGGGTGTCTGCATTTATGTCTTTGTTCTTTTGTTGGTGTCTCTATGATTGTGTATGTATTTTTTTTCTCTGGGTGTCTCTGTGAGGGTGTGTGTGTCTGTCTTTGTGCATTTTCTGTGGATGTCTCTGTGAGGGTGTGTGCATATGTCTTTGTGCATTTTCTGTGGGTGTCTCTGTGAGGGTGTGTGACTGTGTATGTATGTCTTTGTGTATTTTCTGTGGATGCCTCTGTGAGGGTCGTTGTGTATGTCTTTGTCTTTGTGTGTTTTCTGTGGATATCTCTGTGAGTGTGTGTGTGCGTATGTCTGTGTGTTTTTGTGTGGGCGTCTCTGTGAGGGTGTGTGTGTGTATATGCATGTCTGTGTTTTCTGTGGATGTCTTTTGAGGGTATGTGCATATGTCTGTGCATTTTTGTGGGTGTCTCTGAGGGTGTGTGCGTGTATGCATGTCTGTGTGTTTTCTGTGGGAATCTCTGTGAGGGTGTGTGCATATGTCTGTGTGTTTTCTGTGGGTGTCTGTGTGTGTATATGTGCAAGTTTGTGTTTGAGTTTGTGTGTGTGTGTTCATTGTCTGTTCCTGTTTAGGACATTTTGACCTTACTACTGATTATTCACATCTTTCTACAGACTTTGAGACTAATGAGACCTTTCCGGAAGTCACCAATCCACCACTTAACTTTTAAATTATTGTTTTGGCAGTTCAGGGCCCTTCCTTTCATCCACTGCATGCTGTTGTCATCACATAGTTGGCATCTTCCTTGACAAAAAGATAATCAGAACCCCATATTTTGTCTTGTAAATCTCCTTTTGACAAAACTGTAGCTACCTCATTACTTGTCAGGTCAATGTAAACAAGTGCTGAGTGTCTGTTTGGGTGTCTGTGTCTGAGTGTGTTTGTGTGTTTCTTTGCATGTCTGCTTGAGTGTCTATATGTGAATCCTTATGTGTGAGTGTGTGTTTCAATGTATGAGTGTGTCTGTGTGTTTCTGGGTATGTGTGCTACTGCCTTTACAACATTTCCAAGTTTGACTACACTTAAGAATAAAATGCATTTTTTTGGGTTTCATGTCCCTTTAACCGTAGCACCAATATTAAACCTCAATAAAAAACATTACATATTGCACCAACGTTACTGTTTCTAATGTGTCAAAGAGTGGTTGTTGCAGAAAAAGATTGGTTTTAGGAAGCAAACACTTACCAATAAAAGCTCTATCCAGGGCCAGGAATCTGGGATCTAAGTGAGAGAGGTCCGTGGTGGATACTTGGTCTTGATATAAAACTTGACTCCATAACCCAATAAAAAGACTGTGCACATTTTGTTAATGGAAGTATATTGGAAAGTTGTTTAAAATGGCATGCTCTATCTGAATAATGAAAGTTTAATTTTGATTGAGTGTCCCTTTAAGCCATTTATTTAGATACAGGAATCTTGTTAGTATTCCTTTAACTATTTTAGCCAATCATGTTTGATCTGTTCCATTTAAAAGGCTTCAGATGTACCTGGGTGTTAGGCTATGACTACGGCTTGTTAGCCGAAACGTGTAAGCCCTGCCAGGCTACACTGTTTCCTGTTACCTATGTTTGATGATGGTGGATGTTGTATCATCCTAAATACTTTTAATACTTTCAATAAAAGTGCATGTTTTACCTGCACTTTGGCGGACTTCCTCTGTGCTTTCTTATCATTTCAACCAGAACCACTGCAGTTGTGGCGTGAGAGCAAGGAAACCCCAGGACTTGTTGTGTGACGTCACTGTCTTGAACACGTGGAATGCCGCATTGGAGAGACCCGGTGTTCGAGTAAGAGACGGAGCTGATGGTATACTGAGCCCGCAGCTGTTGTATGAGTCTCCTCTACCCAGACGGAAGGTCCCTTACGGTTCCTTGAAAGTGAGCTTTCGACAAAGTCACAAGACGTATTTGTGAGTAGCAATTACGGAGTGCCTTTCTAGCACATAAGACTTAATACGCAAGTGTCAAGTCCTGGGCTACGTTCTTATATAGTTTGCATTTACACATGAACTGTGCAGTTTGTTTACTGAAAGACACAAGCTCAAATCTTTTGAATTATCAAGCTAAGGACCCAACACATTTTTTTGGTTCAGACTCTGGACAGCACTTGTTTATTGGTGTGTGAATGTATCCACCAATCAGCAAGAACAACCAAGGTTGTTCACCAAAAAAGGGCCGGCATCTAAACTTACATACTTGCTTTTCAAATAAAGATACCAAGAGAAATAAGAAAATTTGATAATAGGAGTAAATTAGAAAGTTGCCTTAAAATGCATGCTCTATCTGAATCATGAAAAAGAAAAAATTTGAGTTCAGTGTCCCTTTAATATTGTATGAAAAATTATATATATATATATAAAACCTCTATACCAATTGGCAGAGAAATATTAGATATATAGTTGCAGCTGTCCTAAAAATAATATCAACTAAACTCAAATACCCTTAAACATGAAAAAGATACTATATTGAAATAAACAAATCAGATAATTGAAATTAATAAAATATTTAAAGGGACACTGAACCCAAATTTTTTCTTTCATGATTCCGACAGAGCATGCAATTTTAAGCAACTTTCTAATTTATTCCTATTATCAATTTTTCTTCGTTCTCTTTCTATTTTTATTTGAAAAAGAAGGCATCTAAGCTTTTTTTCTTGGTTCAGAACTCTGGACAGCACTTTTTTATTGGTGGATGAATTTATCCACCAATCAGCAAGGACAACCCAGGTTGTTCACCAAAAATGGGCCGGCATCTAAACTTACATTCTTGCATTTCAAATAAAGATACCAAGAGAATAAAGAAACTTTGATAATAGGAGTAAATTAGAAAGTTGCTTAAAATGTCATACTCTATCTGAATCGCGAAATAAAAAAATTGGGTTCAGTGTCCCTTTAATAATTCACATACAAACAGGTCATTACAAAGTTAAACTTTACTAGATACTTGCACTTAAAAAGTCTTGAGCCTAAAAAGTCTCTCAGCTTCAAATAGCAAACTCCAGTTAAACACAGAGTCACAGGCCGGTGTGTCCTTTAAAAACCACTTTGCGTTTTAAGGAGAAATCCTCTTGATCAGATTCTTAAATCTAAATATTCACACACCAAAGTTATCATTTGTTTGCTGATCTTCACGTCAAATATAATGTGATATGGTTAGACTGTTTTTAAAATAAATGTGGTTGGCGATTCAACTTCTGCGTTCTCTTCTGAGTCAAAGAGGACATATTCGGAAATAGAGAAGTGAAAATTTACGTTTAATGTCAGCTGATAATTCATAATTTGCAACAATGTAAACCCTGCCTAAGGCTAAAATATAAGGGTTTAAGAAATACCAATTTAAAGGGCCGCTTTTGAAAAAAACAGAGCAGCAGAAAAAGACGGCGAGAAAGGTAAGCAAAGGTTTGAGAGGTTAAAACTTTAATTTGCCTCATTGTTTTACAGGCACTGCTAGGTTAATGTTACACAATTCTGCATATAGTAACATTATTAAAAACGTTAACTGGCCCTTTAATATCTAATGTTCATGTGATCTGATTTAAAGAGGCTTTCTATTGAGAGTGTTTTATAGATATGGGGATATACAGTATGTTTGGCTGTGAAACACATAGTTTCAGAACTCACCAATAATTATTACTTGACTCTGGTTTCCTATTGGAATTTTCACATCTACTACAGGAAACACATGGTCAAATTACCCCCTTCAAGCCCTTAGGACGTTCTATGCCATCCTAACTGCGCTGGGCTTTAGCTTCATTAGGACAGCATGTAACGTCCTAGCCGTATCGGCTTGGTAAATGGAATTGCGGGCTGGAGGGCATGCCTAGTGTCTTTGTTCCAATATTGACAAATAATTATCGGCGGGAAGGGGTTACTTCTCTTGTGTGTGTTTATATACAGTATATATGTATGTGTGTATGTATATATATATATATACACTGTGTGTGTGTGTGTGTATATATATATATATATACACTGTGTGTGTGTGTGTATATATATATATATATATATACACTGTGTGTGTGTGTGTATATATATATATATATATACACTGTGTGTGTGTGTGTGTATATATATATATATACACTGTGTGTGTGTGTGTATATATATATATATACACTGTGTGTGTGTGTGTGTGTGTATATATATATATATATATATATATATATATATATATATACTGTGTGTGTGTGTATGTGTGTGTGTGTGTGTGTGTGTGTGTATGTATGTATATATATGTGTGTGTATGTGTATATATGTGTGTGTGTATGTATATATATATATATCTATCATAAAAGTCATAATTTCAAAGTTTAGATAAATCATTCAATTTTATTTATTTCTATTATCAGATGCTCTTTGTTGGATGAAACACACCTAGGAAGTCTCAGGAACAGCAATGCAGTGGGAGCTAGCTTCTGGTTGGGGGCTGCGCACATATGCCTTTTATTATTGACTCACCATATGTATTCAGCTAGATCTCGGTAGTCCATTGATGCTCTAGAGCTGACTTTAACTATGTGTTTAACCTCTTTGTAGGTGTTAAACACATAGGGCCAGATTACAAGTGGATCTCTATTTAGCGTTTTCGCTAGTGCACTAAATCTGTGCGTTGGGTTGCGCTCGTATTACAAGATGAAAGTAAAAAAAGTTATCGCTCTCGCTAACCCAATGCGCACAAAAAGCCGAACGTAGAATATTGCAATAACCTATTCCCCCAAAGAAAATTTGTTTTGCGCTTACCCGATCACATATTCTCAAGTGAGCTAACCCGACATAAAAATATGAATATTTCCCATGCCAATGTTCTTCACATAGAAGAATTTGTTCTATTTATTTATAAATACATATGTCTACATTTATCTGATGGTATTTTGGTACAGTATATGGCCCATATTTATCAAGCTCATCAGACATCGCCAGAAATCAACCCGATCGAGTACGATCGGGTTGATTGACACCCCCCTGCTGGCGGCCGATTGGCCGCGAGTCTGCAAGGGGCGGCGTTGCACCAGCAGCTCTTGTGAGCTGCTGGTGCAATGCTGAATACGGCGAGCGTATTGCTCGCCGTATTCAGCGAGGTCTGGCGGACCTGATCCACAGTGTCGGATCAGGTCCGCCAGACCTTGATAAATAGAGGCCTATATCTTTACATATATATATATATATATATATATATATATATATATATATATATATATATATATATATATATATATATATATATATATATACAGGGAGTGCAGAATTATTAGGCAAGTTGTATTTTTGAGGATTAATTTTATTATTGAACAACCATGTTCTCAATGAACCCAAAAAACTCATTAATATCAAAGCTGAATATTTTTGGAAGTAGTTTTTAGTTTGTTTTTAGTTATAGCTATTTTAGGGGGATATCTGTGTGTGCAGGTAACTATTACTGTGCATAATTATTAGGCAACTTAACAAAAAACAAATATATACCCATTTCAATTATTTATTTTTACCAGTGAAACCAATATAACATCTCAACATTCACAAATATACATTTCTGACATTCAAAAACAAAACAAAAACAAATCAGTGACCAATATAGCCACCTTTCTTTGCAAGGACACTCAAAAGCCTGCCATCCATGGATTCTGTCAGTGTTTTGATCTGTTCACCATCAACATTGTGTGCAGCAGCAACCACAGCCTCCCAGACACTGTTCAGAGAGGTGTACTGTTTTCCCTCCTTGTAAATCTCACATTTGATGATGGACCACAGGTTCTCAATGGGGTTCAGATCAGGTGAACAAGGAGGCCATGTCATTAGATTTTCTTCTTTTATACCCTTTCTTGCCAGCCACGCTGTGGAGTACTTGGACGCGTGTGATGGAGCATTGTCCTGCATGAAAATCATGTTTTTCTTGAAGGATGCAGACTTCTTCCTGTACCACTACTTGAAGAAGGTGTCTTCCAGAAACTGGCAGTAGGACTGGGAGTTGAGCTTGACTCCATCCTCAACCCGAAAAGGCCCCACAAGCTCATCTTTGATGATACCAGCCCAAACCAGTACTCCACCTCCACCTTGCTGGCGTCTGAGTCGGACTGGAGCTCTCTGCCCTTTACCAATCCAGCCACGGGCCCATCCATCTGGCCCATCAAGACTCACTCTCATTTCATCAGTCCATAAAACCTTAGAAAAATCAGTCTTGAGATATTTCTTGGCCCAGTCTTGACGTTTCAGCTTGTGTGTCTTGTTCAGTGGTGGTCGTCTTTCAGCCTTTCTTACCTTGGCCATGTCTCTGAGTATTGCACACCTTGTGCTTTTGGGCACTCCAGTGATGTTGCAGCTCTGAAATATGGCCAAACTGGTGGCAAGTGGCATCTTGGCAGCTGCACGCTTGACTTTTCTCAGTTCATGGGCAGTTATTTTGCGCCTTGGTTTTTCCACACGCTTCTTGCGACCCTGTTGACTATTTTGAAAGAAACGCTTGATTGTTCGATGATCACGCTTCAGAAGCTTTGCAATTTTAAGAGTGCTGCATCCCTCTGCAAGATATCTCACTATTTTTGACTTTTCTGAGCCTGTCAAGTCCTTCTTTTGACCCATTTTGCCAAAGGAAAGGATGTTGCCTAATAATTATGCACACCTGATATAGGGTGTTGATGTCATTAGACCACACCCCTTCTCATTACAGAGATGCACATCACCTAATATGCTTAATTGGTAGTAGGCTTTCGAGCCTATACAGCTTGGAGTAAGACAACATGCATAAAGAGGATGATGTGGTCAAAATACTCATTTGCCTAATAATTCTGCACTCCCTGTATATATATATATATATATATATATATATGATACAAGAGATAGGGTGCACACAGATAGAACTAAAGGGTAAAGCGTATTGTGCTGGCAATCCTAAATGAATATAAACAAATTAATTAGAAAAGAGCTCTAACATATCAAAAGAGCTAAAGCGGATACCTGGCCGCACCAACACACCCCTACAGTATACTAAGGAATGACATTCTAAACAGGTATGCTGAACATATACTTTTAATAAAAACAAAGCCAAAAAAGATACATGCTGAGAAAAATGGCAACAACAAGATACAGCACACAAACATATACCAAGCGTAGTGCACTACTGTCAACTGTGAGCTAGCATTTGCATAGTATAGTTAACTCATGAGAAAGTCCGTTCTTGATGCCGGGCACTTAAGTGTTAAGAACACGCTCCGGTTTAAAGATTTAGACAGATTACCGTCCTTGATATCTCATTATGTGTGTTTGTTCCGGTACCGGATTAAGGATATAATGTGAGAGTCCACAGGATGGTACTAGTACTGTTGCAAACTTAATCCCATGTGCTAATGACAACTCCAACTTTAAACTTTCAGTGTGCAAGACTTAATACTGCATGGCTTACCTCCGCTATCTTCACACACTCTACGGTATTACCTGGCAGGATCTCATCCGTGGTGTGACTTACAGCGATGTATTCCGCCTATGCAGCTCTTCACTTGCTTGGTTGTGTTGTGTTCACTTGATATCGTCAGATTCACAGCATATCCACCATGCTGGCGTTCTCCACACTGTGTCTTGTTCTACACATTACGCGTTTCGCCCCTCCCCCTTTCCGGGCTGAACTCAGGGCTTCATCAGATGTGTCTAATTAGACACCACAGCAGACTTTATAACACTTGTGCAGATACAAAGTTACACCTCCTTCCTGTATGTTAAAGGGAAGTGTATAGTGCATGTACATTTCAATGGCTACAATTAGGTTACACTACACATTTAATATACAACTAATCTATACAAATATGGTATTTTGCAATTCACACACTTTTGAAAACTGCTTTTAATATACTGATAAAATACAGCATTAGATTTAAATGTACACTGAGAATCACTTATGTGAACATGTCTTCATGCCCATTACTAAGCTGCCGTGTATTATTTCATACACATTTTCTAACAGTGTTAATAAATAAGGAATACTTATAGAAAACAGGAAAATTCGATTTTTTCATTTAAACCAAAGGGAGAGAGGGTGTTGAGTCTGTACATCCAGCGTGACTCATGCTGGAGCAGTAATTGGTCAATATTACCTCCTCTCCTCCTTGGTTTGATGTGTTCAATACCCAATACTCTTAGGAGAGAGAAATCAGAGTCATGCATTTTTTGGAAGTGTCTGGCCACTGGACTGTCTGACTCTTTATCTTTAATGCTATCTCTGTGTTCCCTCACCCTTTCTTTTAATTCGCGTGTCGTTTTCCCAATGTAAAATTTGGGACACGAACAGTGTAACATATAAATGACATTTGAGGTATTGCAGACTATTCTTTCATTGATGTGGTAAGACCTATCTGAATATTCAGTGCAAAAATTTGAGGCTTTAACGATGTACTTGCAGTACACACATCTGCCACAAGGTTCGTAACCTTTTCTAGTCTGTGCCTGTGTTAGCCAATTTTTTGGGGTGTCTCTTTGGAACTCACTACGAACCAATTTATCCTTAATACTAGGAGCTCTTTTGGCTGTAAGCAGTGGGTACTCAGAAATGAATTTAGCAACTGAACTATCATTTAATAAAATGTGCCAGTGTTTATTAAGGATATTCCGCAATTTGTTCCAATGGGAATTATATTTTGTTATTAAACGAATACTATTCTCTTCCTTAGGCTTTTCAGTTGTTTTATATAATAATTCATTTCTGGGTTTTTGCCTAGCTCTAAGCCATCCTTTCTTAACTTGATTCTTAGAGTACCCTCTCTGAAGGAACCTCTGAGCCATCTCTCCGGCCTGCCTTTCAAAATCTTGTTCAGTGGAGCAGCACCTCTTGAGCCTCAAGAACTGCCCCACTGGAATGCCATTTTTTAAGGCTTCCGGGTGGTGGCTGGAACCATACAACAGATTATTAGTTGCTGTTTCTTTTCGAAACACTTTGCTTTTTAATAATCCATCTTCAATGGTGAGTTTGAGATCCAAAAAAGTAGTTTCCTTATTACTAATCTGGTGAGTTAAGAACAAATTTCTGTTGTTATTGTTCAGAATCTCAACAAATTTATTGGCTGAAGTTTCATCCCCTTTCCACAAAACCAGGATGTCATCCACATAGCGCAGCCATAGGACGACGTGAGCCTCCACCCATATATCTAATTCCTGGAAGACATCAACTGCCTCCCAGACACCTAGATGGAGACAGGCATAGGTGGGGGCGCACGCCGAACCCATGGCTGTGCCCCTTAACTGTCTAAAAAATTTGCCATCAAACATAAATATGTTATTGGTTAACACAAATTCCAATAATTTGAGTACCAAGGTAGTGTTGTCACTGTACTCTTCTCCACGTAGCTTAAGGAAGTATTCTGCTGCTTCCAAACCTACTTTATGTGGAATAGAAGAGTACAGTGACTCCACATCAAGAGTGAGTAGAAGCATATCTGGTTCCATTTTAATTTTATCCAATTTTCTTAAAACGTCCCCCGTGTCTTGCACATAGGAGGACAGTTCAGTTAAGAGGGGACGTAGAAAAAAATCTACATATCTACTTATCCCCTCTGTTGGTCCCCCAATCCCAGACACTATGGGACGTCCTGGTGGGTGTGTGATGCTTTTGTGCACCTTGGGAATGCAGTAGAACGTAGGGACTACTGGGTGAGTGGGACTCAGAAATTCAAATTCTTTTTTAGTCAATAACCCTGATTCTTTTGCTTGTCTCAAAATGATGAATAAATCATCACAAGATTTTTCATAAGTATGTCTAGTGACAGCCTCATATTGTTCTTTTACACCCAGCTGTCTCAGGACTTCTTTCACATAGTCAGCCTGGTTAAGGATGACAATATTCCCACCCTTATCGGATGGTTTGATCTGAATTTCTTTTTTGCTCATCAAATCTTTAAGAGCTCTTCTCTCTTTTTTACTCAGATTGTCACTCACTATACCTGAAACTCCTATGTCACCTACTTCTCTTTCCACACATTTAACAAAAGTGTGGACACTGGGAGATAAGGATAGTTGGGGCATAAATTTGGACGTAGGTTTAAAATTTGATTTTTTGGGGTACATGATACCTGTATCGGTTTCCTCCTGTTCTTCTAATAAGGATACTAAGTTTGCAACTGCCTCTGTATCCTCACTCTCAACAGGGCCACAACTCTGGGATCTATTACCCCAAAGTTTTTTCAATAATATTTTCCTTGCAAAAAGGTTTAAATCTTTCACAAATTCAAATTTATCTAAGCCATTAGAGGGACAGAATGATAATCCTTTCTTTAACAATTCAATGTGTCCCATAGTGTCTGGGATTGGGGGACCAACAGAGGGGATAAGTAGATATGTAGATTTTTTTCTACGTCCCTTCTTAACTGAACTGTCCTCCTATGTGCAAGACACGGGGGATGTTTTAAGAAAATTGGATAAAATTAAAATGGAACCAGATATGCTTCTACTCACTCTTGATGTGGAGTCACTGTACTCTTCTATTCCACATAAAGTAGGTTTGGAAGCAGCAGAATACTTCCTTAAGCTACGTGGAGAAGAGTACAGTGACAACACTACCTTGGTACTCAAATTATTGGAATTTGTGTTAACCAATAACATATTTATGTTTGATGGCAAATTTTTTAGACAGTTAAGGGGCACAGCCATGGGTTCGGCGTGCGCCCCCACCTATGCCTGTCTCCATCTAGGTGTCTGGGAGGCAGTTGATGTCTTCCAGGAATTAGATATATGGGTGGAGGCTCACGTCGTCCTATGGCTGCGCTATGTGGATGACATCCTGGTTTTGTGGAAAGGGGATGAAACTTCAGCCAATAAATTTGTTGAGATTCTGAACAATAACAACAGAAATTTGTTCTTAACTCACCAGATTAGTAATAAGGAAACTACTTTTTTGGATCTCAAACTCACCATTGAAGATGGATTATTAAAAAGCAAAGTGTTTCGAAAAGAAACCGCAACTAATAATCTGTTGTATGGTTCCAGCCACCACCCGGAAGCCTTAAAAAATGGCATTCCAGTGGGGCAGTTCTTGAGGCTCAAGAGGTGCTGCTCCACTGAACAAGATTTTGAAAGGCAGGCCGGAGAGATGGCTCAGAGGTTCCTTCAGAGAGGGTACTCTAAGAATCAAGTTAAGAAAGGATGGCTTAGAGCTAGGCAAAAACCCAGAAATGAATTATTATATAAAACAACTGAAAAGCCTAAGGAAGAGAATAGTATTCGTTTAATAACAAAATATAATTCCCATTGGAACAAATTGCGGAATATCCTTAATAAACACTGGCACATTTTATTAAATGATAGTTCAGTTGCTAAATTCATTTCTGAGTACCCACTGCTTACAGCCAAAAGAGCTCCTAGTATTAAGGATAAATTGGTTCGTAGTGAGTTCCAAAGAGACACCCCAAAAAATTGGCTAACACAGGCACAGACTAGAAAAGGTTGCGAACCTTGTGGCAGATGTGTGTACTGCAAGTACATCGTTAAAGCCTCAAATTTTTGCACTGAATATTCAGATAGGTCTTACCACATCAATGAAAGAATAGTCTGCAATACCTCAAATGTCATTTATATGTTACACTGTTCGTGTCCCAAATTTTACATTGGGAAAACGACACGCGAATTAAAAGAAAGGGTGAGGGAACACAGAGATAGCATTAAAGATAAAGAGTCAGACAGTCCAGTGGCCAGACACTTCCAAAAAATGCATGACTCTGATTTCTCTCTCCTAAGAGTATTGGGTATTGAACACATCAAACCAAGGAGGAGAGGAGGTAATATTGACCAATTACTGCTCCAGCATGAGTCACGCTGGATGTACAGACTCAACACCCTCTCTCCCTTTGGTTTAAATGAAAAAATCGAATTTTCCTGTTTTCTATAAGTATTCCTTATTTATTAACACTGTTAGAAAATGTGTATGAAATAATACACGGCAGCTTAGTAATGGGCATGAAGACATGTTCACATAAGTGATTCTCAGTGTACATTTAAATCTAATGCTGTATTTTATCAGTATATTAAAAGCAGTTTTCAAAAGTGTGTGAATTGCAAAATACCATATTTGTATAGATTAGTTGTATATTAAATGTGTAGTGTAACCTAATTGTAGCCATTGAAATGTACATGCACTATACACTTCCCTTTAACATACAGGAAGGAGGTGTAACTTTGTATCTGCACAAGTGTTATAAAGTCTGCTGTGGTGTCTAATTAGACACATCTGATGAAGCCCTGAGTTCAGCCCGGAAAGGGGGAGGGGCGAAACGCGTAATGTGTAGAACAAGACACAGTGTGGAGAACGCCAGCATGGTGGATATGCTGTGAATCTGACGATATCAAGTGAACACAACACAACCAAGCAAGTGAAGAGCTGCATAGGCGGAATACATCGCTGTAAGTCACACCACGGATGAGATCCTGCCAGGTAATACCGTAGAGTGTGTGAAGATAGCGGAGGTAAGCCATGCAGTATTAAGTCTTGCACACTGAAAGTTTAAAGTTGGAGTTGTCATTAGCACATGGGATTAAGTTTGCAACAGTACTAGTACCATCCTGTGGACTCTCACATTATATCCTTAATCCGGTACCGGAACAAACACACATAATGAGATATCAAGGACGGTAATCTGTCTAAATCTTTAAACTGGAGCGTGTTCTTAACACTTAAGTGCCCGGCATCAAGAACGGACTTTCTCATGAGTTAACTATACTATGCAAATGCTAGCTCACAGTTGACAGTAGTGCACTACGCTTGGTATATGTTTGTGTGCTGTATCTTGTTGTTGCCATTTTTCTCAGCATGTATCTTTTTTGGCTTTGTTTTTATTAAAAGTATATGTTCAGCATACCTGTTTAGAATGTCATTCCTTAGTATACTGTAGGGGTGTGTTGGTGCGGCCAGGTATCCGCTTTAGCTCTTTTGATATGTTAGAGCTCTTTTCTAATTAATTTGTTTATATATATATATATATATATATATATATATATATATATATATATATATATATATATATATATATATATATATATATATAGACAGTATATATAAATATATATATATATATATATATATACACACATTAATATATATATAGGTATAGCTATATACAGATATTTATAGGAATATATATTTATAAATACATAGAACATATTCTGCTATGTGCAGTACATTGGAATGTGAAATATTAATAGTAAATAAACAGTTTAACACTTTATTAAGTATGAATATTTCATAAATATGCTTCTATGTGTTTTCATCGACTTGATAGCAAAGGGCTTCTGATGCAATTATGTATACATATGTATTTGTGTGATAATCAAATTACTAAAATGAATATAAATGAAATAAACAGTGTTAAAAAAGTTTATAAAGTCAAATGATAATAAATAGTCCACTTTGATGTTGACACTGTGTGTAAGTCAAACATGGAAAGGGCGGCTTCCTCTTAAAATAAACTCTTGTACAGGCATACCTCGTTTTATTGCGTTTCGCTTTATTGTGCTTCACAGATATTGCTCTTTTTACAAATTGAAGGTTTGTGGCAACCTTGTGTCGAGCAAGTCTATTGCACCATTTTTTAAACATATATAGGCAAACACGTAATTACACATGTATATACATATATACACACCTATATATATATATATATATATATATATATATATATATATATATACCACCATCAAAAAGATTATGACTCACTGAAGGCTCAGGTGATGGTAAGCATTTTTTAGCAATAAAGTATTTTTTAATTAAGTTATGTACGTTTTTTTTTAGACATAATGCTATTCCACACATAATAGACTACAGTATAGTGTAAATATTTTTATATTCACTGGGAAACAAAAAAAATTGTGTGTGACTCACTTTATTGCTATATTCTCTTTATTGCGGTGGTCTGGAACCAAACCCACAATATCTCCAAGCTACGCCTTTATATGCATGAGTTTCAAACTGAAAACCAAAATGGGGTGCCCAAATGGTGTGATATCTTCACAATGTGTTCAGTGTAGTAATAAAAGAAACATACTCATTAAATTACAAGCACTTGATAAGTACTGTATAGGCAGGCTGGATAGTTAGAAGTCGGCCAGCAGACTTGTGGTTCCCAGACGATAAGCCGTGTAACTTCCAGTAGTTAGCGTGGATAGTGCAGAAGTTCGATAAGGTGTAGGTAACCCAAATAGAACACTGCACTTTGGATGCTTGCTCCAACTCCCAACAGTCGAAAATATAGCTCAGAATGACAAATAAGTGTAAAACAGAATTACTTTAATTAAAATCAATAAAAACATATAAAGTAATATTCTCACAACACGTTTCTTGGATATACCGTTTCATCAGGTGAGCTTCTGTATGTGTCACAGACTGAGACTTAAGTATCCCTCTAACAGCGTTCTTCCACACCTAAAGCGCATGCCTGGAATGAATGGTCCAATCATAACTATCCATCAAAGTAATAGCAAATCGCATTAATAAAACGACATGAATGTGCCCAAACAAGCACTTTATGATTGGAGATAAATACTTCCTAATTCTAGTATCATATATGTGGTGTACATACAAACAAATACATGAGGAACTAGAATCAAAATACCAAAACAGGTAAGTACTATAATCCTTCATATCTCGCCAGCTACTATAATGGCGATGTCTGCTTCCGTAGCCCATCTGATTCAAAATGACCTCAGACGAAACTTTCAGAAAATGGTGCATGCGTGAAAGCAGTCAAATTCCCCCGGAGTATGTATTTTCATATGTATTTATGTGTTTCTATGTGTATACATGTCTGTAAATAATATATACACAAATAAATACCTAATTACTTATGTACACACACGTATATGTATATATATATATATATATATATATATATATATATATATATATATATATATATATATATATATATATATATATACACACACATACATATACTGTACATCTTTAGACATGTACTGTATATTTATGTTTGTCTATCTTAAAGCCCTTTTTTTTCTTCTAACACCTGAGACCTTATATCTTTGAGCTTTGATAACTTTTGTGCAATATTTGTTTTGAATAATTTTATTAGCGCTGCGGAACCTGTTGGCGCTCTACAAATACCTGATAATAATAATATTAGATAGTGCTATTATGAGTGTAATTGTGTAAAGTATTTTCAATGTTTTCTGTTACTCTTTTTTGTTTCGCGAAACAGATAACCACAGCTCTGAGGATGTGCTACCCGGACGAGCATTAACTTCAATTTCAATAAAGTGAACGTGTTTATTTTCAACTTGTATTACAAGCGCAATTCAACTTGCGTGCAAACGACCGTGAAAACCTGATATCACTCCCGCACAAATGATAGCGCTCCCCTCATAATCTGGTCATAGTTACTTACAAGCAATAGTGTAATAAAATGCTTTAACAGATGAGAACGTTTTCTTTTTGAGCTTTTTGTATCCCTTTAATAGCAGCATTTGAAATGGTGACATTTCTATAGCAAATCATGACACCATTTGACGCATTCCTTGTTTTATTAATATTACACAGATAACAATGGTCTATGTATTCTTTTATGACTGGCTTTTACTAATAGTAATAATGTACTTTATGTCAGATACATAAAAAAATGATTTGGAGGGAAACATAGGGCCACAGTCTGTTTTCTAAAGATGAATCCCTTTGTAAATATGAGTGAATGTTTTAAAATATAAATTCACATTGTTACTGCATGATAAAAGAAAATGCAAAGAAACATAGACTGCTTATTTGAGATTTTTTGCTTTAAATTGTCCTTTTAAAAGATCCACTGCCAATCCATTTGTGTTTATGAAACAATGAAAGTGGCATTAATGCTGAATATTCATTCAATTCGCTTTATATATTTGCTTTGAGTTTGACAGCCAAGCCATTAGCAATCAATTAGCATAACAAAGACTTACATTTGTACATGGTAGAGGTTGTATTCTTATCTTGACAAACCAGTAACAGCAGTTTGATGGCATTGCCTGTGTACCCCCATAATTTGTGCTTTATGTAGCTCAGCAGGAATATACTACCCTCACAATTGTATTTTCATAGCCATTACAAGAAACTAAATTGCTAAATATTCCACTACTGTCCACCAGGGAGTGCTGTTGGACTTCCAAATAAAAATGTAGGGCTACCCGAAAAGAATAAATAAAATGTAACCCCTTGTTTGCCAGAGAAGACTGTAACTTACTGCTGCTCAGACCTAGGGGTACAAATAGCGCTTATGAGTAGCACTAGTGCCTAAAATAGAATATCTATTAGTACATATCATATATATCAAAAGTAGACATATTTTAATTAGTCAATCTACTGCAAAAACTCCCAATACTTGTTATTGTTGGTGATACTTGTACATTATTGTAAGTCAAATAATTACCATTTTCAGAGCAATTACAATTTGAATAGTCCTTTCATTCAGCCATTCCTAGAATGTCAAACCTTACATCATTTTTTTTTTTGACAAAAGAGCTTTAAAAATTGAAGTTATGTAATAATATGTTTAATAACAATTATTACCAGAGATTTTCTGTTATGGACCCAACTTTCTAAAGCTTTTGATTGTATCATACAATCCAAAATCATAATGTCTTTAATTAAAGAAATAAAACAACATTGCAGTGTAAATATTTTTTTTGCCTGCTTTTATTATAACATTTTATTATATTCTCTATGGACACGTTGGAGTGCACATTATTTATTTAAAGGGACATAGAACACATTTTTTCTTTCTTTCATGATTTAAATAGAGCATGTGATTTTAAAACACTTTCCAATTTAATTCTATTATTAAATATGCTTCATTCACTTGGTATCCTTTGTTGAAGGAGCAGTTATGCAGCAGTGGGAGCTAGCTGTTCTGTCTGAATCATTAAAGAAAAAAAAATTGAGCTTCCTGACCCTTTAATAATACTGCTAATGGTTTGACCCTCCTATTTGTATTTACATCTGGTTTCTGGTCACAATAAAAAAAGATAAGATCTTCAAACTGAAATGGTTTTCAAAAGGATGCATACATGGGCTGCTTTTTATTTGCAAAACAAAAACAAACTAACAAAATGAGATGCTTTCACAAAATATTTTTATTCCCAAATAGGTGTTTATTTGCTGGTAGAGTCTATAAATATATTAACAAATACTTTAATAATGATTTAAAGAAACAATCTACTATATTTATTTTCCATTTTTTAGCTAGGATTTTACACTGAAGTAGGTAACTTTTCCATATGCCTAGTTATGAAGAAGCCAATCAGTTGACAATGCTGTACATTGATTATCTTTGTATCCACATAAAGTGCATACATAATAAATAGACAACAAAATAGATACAGTGGGGCAAAAAAGTATTTAGTCAGCCACCAATTGTGCAAGTTCTCCCACGTAAGAAGATGAGAGAGGTCTGTAATTTTCATCATAGGTATACCTCAACTATGAGAGACAAAATGTGCAAACAAATCCAGACAATCACATTGTCTGATTTGGAAATAATTTATTTGCAAATTATGGTGGAAAATAAGTATTTGGTCAATATCAAAAGTTTATCTCAATACTTTGTTATATATCTTTTGTTGGCAATGACAGAGGTCAAACGTTTTCTGTAAGTCTTCACAAGGTTGTCACACACTGTTGCTGGTATGTTGGCCCATTCCTGTATGCAAATCTCCTCTAGAGCAGTGATGTTTTGGGGCTGTCACTGGGCAACACAGACTTTCAACTCCCTCCAAAAGTTTTCTATGGGGTTGAGATCTGGAGACTGGCTAGGCCACTACAGGACCTTGAAATACTTCTTACGAAGCCACTCCTTTGTTGCCCGGGGCGGTGTGTTTGGGATCATTGTCATGCTGAAAGACCCAGCCATGTTTCATCTTCAATGCCCTTGCTGATGGAAGGAGGTTTGCACTCAAAATCTCACGATACATGGCCCCATTCATTCTATCATTTACACAGCTCAGTCGTCCTGTTCCCTTTGTAGAGAAACAGCCCCAAAGCATGATGTTGCCACCCGCATGCTTCACAGTAGGTATGGTGTTCTTTGGTTGCAACTCAGCATTCTCTCTCCTCCAAACATGACGAGTTGTGTTTCTACCAAACAGTTCTACTTTGGTTTCATCTGACCATATGGCATTCTCCCAATCCACTTCTGGATCATCCAAATGCTCTCTAGCATACTTCAGACGGGCCCGGACATGTACTGGCTTAAGCTGGGGGACACGTCTGGCACTGCAGGATCTGAGTCCCTGGCGGCGTAGTATGTTACTGATGGTAGCCTTTGTTACGTTGGTCCCAGCTCTCTGCAGGTCATTCACTAGGTCCCACCGTGTGGTTCTGGGATGTTTGCTCACCGTTCTTGTGTTCATTTTGACCCCACGGGGTGAGATCTTGCGTGGAGCCCCAGATTGAGAGAGATTATCAGTGGTCTTGTATGTCTTCCATTTTCTAATTATTGCTCCCACAGTTGATTTATTCACACCAAGCTGCTTGCCTATTGCAGATTCAGTCATCCCAGCCTGGTGCAGCTCTACAATTTTGTTTCTGGTGTCCTTCGACAGCTCTTTGGAGTGTGACTGTTTGAGGTTGTGGACAGGTGTCTTTTATACTGATAACAAGTTCAAACAGGTGCCATTAATACAGGTAATGAGTGGAGGACAGAGGAGCCTCTTAAAGAAGAAGATGCAGGTCTGTGAGAGCCAGAAATCTTGCTTGTTTGTAGGTGACCAAATACTTATTTTCCACCATAATATGCAAATAAATTCTTTCCAAATCAGACAATGTGATTGTCTGGATTTGTTTCCATATTTCATCTCTCATAGTTGAGGTATACCTATGATGAAAATTACAGGCCTCTCTCATCTTCTTAAGTTGGAGAACTTGCACAATTGATGGCTTACTAAATACTTTTTTGCCCCACTGTATACAGGTGATACCTTTAATTGATAACTTATAGGTATTACAAGTGCAATGCTTTAGGCTACTGATGTACCTACAACGGACAGTCTGATGTATAAATAAAGCTCTGTTCTCTGTGTATGCAATATAGAGGGTGAGATTGGATATATATGTATAAAAGTCAATATGCTAAATCTAAAAATTACAATATGTATTAGTCACTATTTAAAAAAGATTTGACTGTTATGTTTTTTTTTTTTAACGTAATTTGTGAAGGGTTCATTACTTCCTCTTACAGCCCTACAAGGGGCTGTAGTATTTACATGAAGGCAAACCTTTTCCTTTGACATGGTTGCTAGGATACATCTGCTCTAGCTGCAGTGAGTTTATTGCCCATGCTCAGTAGAGAACTTTCACTTCAAAAATCATGTGACATTAGAACAAAAAGCAGTGGCAACACTGAGAATTTCTTAGTGCTCATTTAACAAAAAAGCAAGTAAGCTGTTTTCTGTTTTTTAACAGAATATGTTTCTTTTTATGTTTACTTAATTTAATATTTTTTTTACTAAATGATTACTGTTTTATATCCTTATAACTTGTTATTTTGTATTGTTTCTTTAAGGGGACAGCCAAGTCCAAAAATAACTTTCATGTTTCAAATAGGGCATGTAATTTTAAACAACTTTCCAATTTACTTTTATCATCAATTTTGCTTTGTTCTCTTGGTATTCTTAGTTGAAAGCTAAACCTAGGAGGTTAATATGCTAATTTCTTCGACCTTGAAGGCCGCCTCTAGTCTAAATGCATTTTGATCGTTTTTCACCACTAGAGGGCATTAGCTCACGCGTTTCATATAGATAACATTGAGCTCATGCACGTGAATTTACCATGGAGACAGCTCTGATTGGCTAAAATGCAAGTCTGTCAAAAGAACTGAAATAAGGGGGCAGTCTGCTGAGGCTTAGATACAAGGTTATCACAGAGGTAAAACGTGTATAATTATAACTGTGTTGGTTATGCAAAACTGGGGAATTGGTAATGCGTTACTGCTGCTGAGGATATGTATACATGCTTTTAAACAAAGAATACCAAGAGAACAAAGTAAATGTAATAATAGAAGTGTATTTAAAAGAGTCTTAAAAGTGTGTGCTTTATATGATTCATAGAAGTTTAATTATAGCTTTACTATCCCTTTAATAAGATTTTTCATGCATACGTTGATAAATATTTTTAGTGTACTTCAATATGCTGTTTAACATGCTTTTTGTTTTGTGATCTACTGAAATGTATGAGATCTATAGAAATAAAGATTACGCCACTTTGTGATATACACAGCTCTCAATGTAAAATTTGCCTTAAGACAATCCCATTAAAGGGACAGTTCACTGTATTTCCCCCCCTGAATGTTTTCCCCTAAAATGTATGTGAAATTGCTCATTTATGTTTATTTTTGCAAAATAAATAGCTGGATTTGCTCTTTGAAACCACAGCCCCACAAAGGCACCCTTAACAAACAATAATGGCTGTAGGTAAAAGAACACTGCAATCAATAAACTAAACAAAACAGCTGTTCAAATCTAAAATGGCTGATTTGTACTCTTTTTACATTACATCACATCCCTATGGTCTCCAACAGTTAGAAACATTGACAACATGAACAAGATACAACATGGCCCCTATCACTGAGAACTTTCTATAGAGTTGAATAGAGTAGTGTTGTTTTTTTTTTTAAATTAAAATATCTTTTTAAATGCTATTTATTAAAAGGTTCATTGGTATTAAAGGGACACTGAACCCAATTTTTTTTCTTTCGTGATTCAGATAGAGCATGCAATTTTAAACAACTTTCTAATTTACTCCTATTTTCAATTTTTCTTTGTTCTCTTGCTATCTTTATTTGAAAAAGAAGGCATCTAAGCTTTTTTTTATTAGTTCAGCACTCTGGACAGCACTTTTTTATTGGTGGATGTATTTATCCACCAATCAGCAAGAACAACCTAGGTTGTTCACCAAAAATGGGCTGGCATCTAAACTTACATTCTTGCATTTCAAATAAAGATTCCAAGAGAATGAAGAAAATTTGATAATAGGAGTAAATTAGAAAGTTGCTTAGAATTTCATGCTCTATCTGAATCACAAAAGAAAAAATGTGGGTTCAGTGTCCCTTTAATATCTATATTGATTTTGCTACTGGTGATATATTGTAGGAACCAATATATATGTTGTAATAAGATGAATATTTACAGGTATATATATATATGAAAAGCATTACTGGGCTAAAAGAAGTTGCACCCAGGTGGTGAATCGCCATAGAACAGGCTAACAATGGTATTGAGCTAGTTGTTCGTTCCTGTGAGTGCATTTCTCTCTAGTCTCCCTATATATATATATACACATATACACAAATATTTTACAAACAATCAGTCCAAATAATAATACAGGGCAACTCTTGCTACCACAACTCAAATTTGTACAACACTGGTAACTAAATAAAATAATCACAGAGATTTAAAGAAGGTAAAATACTTCTCTCTTTGTCCAAAATCAGCCATCTTCAGCAGGAGGGGGGAGAGAGAAGAAAGAGGTAAACTAGTTTGGTTTTTCGGTTTTTATGCCCCATTACATAGGGAATGGGTTATCATATGCCATCCAAAGACTATTGGGCATATGTATCAAGCTCCGTATGGAGCTGCTGGTGCAATGCTGAATACGGCGAGCGTATTGCTCGCCGTATTCAGCAATGTCTGTCGGACCTGATCCGCACTGTCAGATCAGGTCCGACAGACATTGATAACTAGAGGCCTATATGTTAAAGGGACAGTATATTGAAAAATAGTTTTTCCCTTAATGTGTTTCCATTTTCTTTTTTACCACCTGCAGAGTATAAAATGTATGATATTTGCTTTTTAAGATTTATTTATGTATGTGAATTAGTTGGTTTTGTGTTTTGAAGCCACAACCTAATAACGTGGGTTGAGCTTGTAGGTATAATCAAATCTCATTACTTTATCACATTGTGTACATATACATGCTTGTTTATCTTATATTTGTCCATAAACCAAAGACCAATACTTGAAGAGAATAATGGAAAATTAACATTTTATTACCTTATCTCTTCTATACCCCACTGGAAGTGTAATTTCTTCTGCTGGCTGTGTTTACACAGCTTATCTATAGATTGGACCTTAGGCCAGAAACTTTCAGAATTGGTGGGGATACCACAGGCTTATTCAACTATTTCAAATGCCAATATAAGGGTAAAGGAAATACTTGTAAACAATTTAATTCACTCGAGCAGGTAAAGTAGATAATTGGGAACATATTAAAGGTGATAATTTTTTTTAGTAAACTGTCCCTTTAAAGGTGTATCTGTGGGGGAAGGGTTTTGTTATATGAAAAAGGCGTAGTGTTTTAAGTCCAGGGATAAAATCTCTAAGCTATTTCACCACACCCGGGAGCGATGAAAACTAACACCGGACATAGATTGCTTGTAATAAATGAAAGTGATGATAAAGTTTAAATAATCAAATGCCATAAATGTATTCTTTGCCATTAAAAAAATATATGTGCACCTTTTTTTGTTTTTAATCCATCTGTGAAAGGATTAAATTAGTTCATATAATAATGCTTCTATTACAATGTTATGCCGGCACATATGTATTTCTTTTTTAAATGACAAATCTAGTGAACATCCAATCAACATGTGTGTCATTTGACAATAAAGAAGTCCAGCCCCTTCAAAGCCCTTAGAAAGCCTATGCAGAGAGTGGCTGGGTTTGCTCTATACATCACAGCCCAGCCAAAAGAGGAAATGAAGGGGGGCGGAGGAACAGACAATACCAATTAGGATTATAAACCTTTTATTATAAAATATATATACACTTGCAAACCAATATATTTTTTATTGCAACATTCTTATAGTCTGAAATTTACCACCACTTTAATGCTTTTACGGAGCTGGACAAACTGGATTAATAAGGACAACTTTTATACAATGATGTGCCTGAAAAAAACCATTTTAATCTAGTAAGTGCATTTATTTTGTGTGCTTATTGCGTTTTAATAAATACATGTGAGTTGGAGTTGCGCTCTTTTGTCAGTTTCATACTGACGTTTCCAATCATTTGTTATTTGATGCAAATCTATCATCTAGAAAAAGGGCCATCCCTGTTGTTGGCATAGGCTGCTCCATCTTGTTTTTCTAGTCCAGGCATGAACAGATCATTTGTCCATGTGTGTTCTGAGTTGATCTGTGGGTTTCGAGCATTTATCGTGTGCCATTGGCTGATTAAGATGATCTATTCATATGTTTGATGATATTTAGGGGCATATTTATCAATGTGCAAGCGGACATGATACAAAGTAGTGTATCATGTCCTCTGCACATCGATAAATGCCGACAGCATACGTTGTCGGCATTTATCATTGCACCAGTTCTTGTGAACTGCTGGTGCAATGCCGCCCCCTGCAGATTCGCAGCCAATCGGCCGATAGCAGGGGGTGTTAATCAACCCGATCATATTCGATCAGGTTGATTTCTGTCTGCGGTCTTTAGACCGCTGTTTCATAACTTCCGTTTCCGGCGAGCCCCTTAGTCGTTAACTTGTGGTCAGGTGTTTTTGTGATCGCCAAACTTGATGTTGTCCATGCATTCTATGGGTGAATTTTCTGATATCCGCTTGAATCTGATACAATCTTTTTCAAATGCACAAATGGTATTATCATTTGCATTGTAATCACTCTTATGATGAAAAAGGCTTATCTGGAACCAGAAAACAGCTGAAATTCTGCAGATTTGTGTGTAGTATTGCAATAAAATAGCACACTGGTTGAGGGTAGACAATTTCTGAATGCATAAATACTTTGTTTGCTGAACTTGGTTTTCAATGGCCAAACCTCACTCACCACTTCTCTTATTTGGGGGAGCCACTCTATAATTGCTACTGAAGACATGGCTAGCAACTGTCATTTTATTAGCAAAACTTCCATTGTTATGTAGGATCTTACCTCCACTGCTGATGCCAATTAAGGACTAATATGTGGTAGGGTTAGGACTGTGAAGTCTTCAGTGTGCACTTCCAGTTCTCATAATGGGAAAACTCATAATTTTCAGATTTAAATTACAAGAAAAAGGGGACAAAATAAACTATGTAAATATTGAGCAAAGCTTTTTTTTGGACTATGCAAAATTACATATTTTATACTACAATGTTTTTCACGCCCCTTTAACTATGAGTTTAACCCTTTAAAGGAAATACATTTACATAATTATTGTTCAAGCAGGAAATGCAATAATAACACGCTCTGCACAGTAGCATTTTTTTCCCTTCTGTCCCTTTAACTTCTGGGTGGCTTGAGTGGTATGAAATGCATTTTAGCTCTCTCCGGTTGGCATAAAGTTTTTTTTTTATATTAAACTTTATAGACACGCACAGAGGAAAACAAACTGCATATTTAAAAGCTGTTGTTCAGTTTGAGCATAACCAGTTAAGAAATTCAGGAAGAATAGTATCATATAAAAATAAATTCCAATTGGCCAATCTCAATATTCAGTTGCTTATCTTGAGATTTTCTATTACCTTGAAACTAACAACCTAAAACCTTGCTTGCATGAGACCTGCAAATGTCAGGTTTTACTGATCGGGAGAGATTTGGGAGGTTTTCCAGAAAAGCCCAGAGCAAAATGGCATCTTCACAACATATTCAAAAAGGACTTAACTGAGATTTCAGTTTTTGTGCCAGGTTATTAGTTTAAGGAATAATTAAAGACATGACCTGTAAAGCGTGCGTTTCCTTACTAAAACAAAACATAACAGTTTTTCTTTCTTTTTAAATTTAGTTTTTTTCCATGCTGGCCAGCGGCGAAGCTAATGATTAAAAAAAAGGCTTCTGTGATAGAAACATTCATGCCCCGCGTCACAGTACCTAATACTCAAAGACAAAATATTGTTGTATATATAAATATAGAGATAAGCATTCATTTACTCACCAAAATTAGAGAAAACATTTTGCTAGCAACATGTTTATTTGAAACTCTCAGATCAGATAAACATTTCTGCAGCTTCCTGTATGCAGCTCTGTGAAAAGTACAGAGCTGCAGAAATGTTTATCTGATCTGAGAGTTTCAAATGAACATGTCGCTAGCAAAATGTTTTCTCTAATTTTGATGAGTAACTAAATGTTGGTCCCTATATATGTCAAAGGATTTATATTGCACCTTCTCATACTCTTACCCCTGATGAAAGTATGGGGTCCGGTGTACTGGGAAAATGGCAAACTTGTGAAAACAGCGAACTACATCACTTCCTGTAACGTTGCATCAGCTGTTTCATAAATTTTGGCCGTAATGTGCATGCGTGTTAGCGTCATTACATACCTGGCTGCATACGTCACTGCTACAATTTTAAGAGCCATGAAATTCCTGGACCCTTTCAAGAGCGCATGCGTAGGATTTTGAAATCCGTCAATACCGCCGCTCACGCCACTGCCTCAATTTCGGGACTTGTGTACTGTAATTCCTGGACCCTTTGTTGCACAGCGCCCCGCTTTGCCAATTGCCATATCCAGTTTGAACAATAAAAAAAATATTGTATAAGTGTTGCTGTTTCATGTCACTGTAAAGGGGATACCTATAATTGTATGGCAATTGGCAAAGCGGGGCGATGTACAACAAAGGGTCCAGGAATTACAGTACACAAGTCCCGAAATTGTAGCAGTGGTGTGAGCGGCGGTATTGACGGATTTCAAAATCCTACGCATGCGCTCTTGAAAGTGTCCATGAATTTCACGGCTCTTAAAATGGTAGCAGTGACGTATGCAGCCAGGTATGTAATGACGCTAACACGGCCACAATTTGGGAAACAGCTGATGCAACGTCACAGGAAGTTCGCTGTTTTCGCAAGTTCAAATAGAAAGAAAAACAGAAGAAATTGTATGCCCAGGCACAAACAAAATCCCATAGGGGGCGCTTCTTGTAAACTCAAAAAATTCTCAAACAATATCAAACAATATATACAAATTTAACCAATTTTAAACGAAAAGTCCATATGATTCAAAAAAACGCAGCTCTCTGTCAAAGGATGGTCGGATCCTGTTACTTGGCAATCTGAAGAGAAAAAACAGAGGCACCACAATGGCCTAGTACCACCAAAACAGATGATAAATTGGTATAATAAGAAATATACTCGCAAGAGTATTGCACCTAATGGTGCTATTCAAGCAGGCTGGAGCTTTGCAGTAGTCCAGCTCACTGTTAAAATCCAGGTATAGCCTGAAGAAACAGCCCCAGCAGAGGCTGAGAAATGTGTCGTTTTTTAATAGAACTTTTTTTAACCTCTTGAGTGCTAAAGACGGCTTTGAGCCGTCACAAATTGTCTCAGGTGCTAATGACGGCTCAGAGCCATCACTAGCACTCTCCCACTTTGAGGGAGATCTGGGGGTACCCACCGGATCCTACCCCGGTGATCGGGCTTGCATAGTGACAGTCATCACTGGGGCTTCACGTTACGCGTGGTGACGTCACGCGCAATGACGTGATGACGTCACCGTGCAACTTTATTTAACATTAACAATGTTAAATATAGGAGCAGGGGGCATGCTGCTTAGAAGCCTGTATCTCAGGCATCTAAGCAGCTACAGACCCCCAAGACCCACCGTTGGAAAGGTAATCGCCTAACCATTCCAACAATGCAAGTCTTGGGGATCTGAAATAATAAAAATAAAAAGTTACAAAAAAAATATATTTTTAAAAATATAAAATAAAAAAAACCTTTAAAAAAACCTTAGCACCCATGTGGGAAAGTGCTTAGCACTCAAAGGGTTAATATTAGTATACACTTGCTGTGTTTGGTGGAGTTTATTAAAACTATACTCTGCATTTTGCTTTGGATATCATATCATTATCTTTCTGGGTGTCCAGCAAGCCAAGGAGTGCAGTCAGCTGGGAGGCTGTGAAATCCCAGCCTGCTCTTACTGCACCTGGAGGTGCTTCAAATTCTGTAAGTGCAATCATTTCCCTTATACCTTGTTTCCCCTGTCTATACGGTATTGGGCTATGGTTGTTTGCTCTCTTACAGATAAAGAGACTACCATCTGATATGTTCCAGATTTGACATGACTGCTGGATTTTAACAGTGAGCTGGACTACTGTAAAGCTCCAGCCTGCTTGAATAGCACCATTAGGAGCAATACTCTTGTGAGTATATTTCTTATTATACCAATTTATCATCTGTTTTGGTGATACTAAGCCATTGTGACGCCTCTGTTTTTTCTCTTCTGTTTTCACAAGTTCGCCATTTTCCAAGAACACCGGGGAGGTGCTGTTATTTTACTGCCGTCGGCCATCTTAGTTGAGGTCGTCGTCACAGTGGTGAATAGGGAACACTGGGGGCACTTCAGATTTTGGTACTTACAAGCACCTAGGCTGTAAATCCAGCTCTGAATACTTAGGTTTGATGTTGCAACTACATATCTAATATACCATTAAAATACTTGAAAGCATAAAAACTTAAGAAAAACAATAAAGTATTTAATAAACTGTATCAGGAACATATAGCGGGACTGCAACCTAAATGATCTCAAATGGTATACAAATTTTCTATAGTTTTTGTATCCACTATAAGAATTTAATCCACAGTCAACCACTAAAAATTAATATCCATCAAAACCGTGTGTTCAGAATTACAGTATCTATTATAAATTTTCAATCTTCATATGCTGTCTGCAAGTTATTAAACCAGCAGAAATCAATTGGCGTTAACACATCAGGTTATCCAATGACAATAGACATATATATATATATATATATATATATATATATATGCAGTCACCAATCAGCAGCTAGCTTTTAGCAATGCATTGCTGCTCCTGAGCCTACCTGTAAGGTTCTGTAATGGAACCCTGATTAAATAGTGTTTTTGTTGATATAAACCTTAAACCCAAATTACATAGGTGAATAAAATGTGCAATTAGGTAAATAGCAGTTATTACAATTGAGCTTATGATATACCTTGAGTATCATTTTTATAGAATAACAGGTTTTGTAAAGCAAAAAGAACTCTGTTTCAGGAGTAAAGGGCTGATATATGAGCAGTTATAAATGAAGACTGCAGTTCAGTGTACAAAGCAAACACATGCAAAACAGATGGAGTTTAAATAAGATATCCCATAATATGCAAGGTTAACAATCTAAGCACATCAGTTTGATTTAGACAAAGCCCTAGGTTTACTTTGTGGTAAACGACAGGGGTGTCCGGAACACGGTCAGACCATCGGTTCGTTCATGCAAACGAGCCACTTATCAAAAATACATTCTGCTGCTAAAGAAACTCGGAGTGCCATAACATAACGGCGGATCAGGCCATGGATAATGTAGAAGACAAAATGGAAGCAGGCACTTGTCTTTTACTTTGTGGTAAGTAGATTTACTGCAGCAAACATTTAGTTAGCAAGGTACTAACAGGAGAGGCAGACATGCACTTCGAGGGTTAATGCAGCAAGCAGTTAGAGGTGTTTGTTTCATAACAGCATTAGGTATTCTTATGAGCAGACAGTTTATGAAGCAGCAGTAATAATACATTGTTAAAGTTCAGAGCTAACACATATACTTGCGTTTAAATTGTTTAAAGGAAGCAAAGCTATGAATAGAGCTGGTCCATTGATGGCTGTTAGTAACAGAGTAGCAGAGAGGAGCGTGCAGGTCCGTTGAAGACAGCTGAAAGGTATCCGGATATGATGCGTCAGATGGAGGTTGAACTGCAGTTGGTAAATAAGAAACTCCAGAGAAAATGCAGGGAGCTTGAAATTACTTTAGACAAAGATCCTCTAAAACTTAGAGATTGCAACAAAATATTCAAGCAGTAAAAGGTAGCAGGAAGTGACCTTATAAAGGCTATACAAGGAATAGGAGGAGCAATGCTTAAGGTGGTATGTAGAGTTCTTACAGGTAATGCTTAAGGTGGTATTTAGAGTTAAGAAGCAGCGGACATAAGATACGATCAGGATGATTGACACCCCCTGCTAGCGGCTGATTGGCCGCGAATGTGCAGGGGCAGCACTGCACAAGCATTTCACAAGAAATGCTTGTGCAATGCTAAATGCTGACAGCGTATGCCAGAGAATCATGTCCGCCCGGCATTTGTTAAATCTGCCCCTTCAAATCTAATGCATTGACCATGCAACTTCCCCTGTTCCTGCTATTTGTCCCAATAAGACTTTAGAAGTATGACCAGTTTAACCCATAGAATGTTAGCTATTTACCCAATTAAAATCTCAAATTAGATACATCCTTTTATGCCAGCTGTATATCCACGAAACACATTACATCAGATACATGGCTATTGCAGCCCACTTGATCTAGCTATTTATCCAGTTGAAAGTTCAGGTTACATACATAACCCTGCAGTTTAATTCATGCCATAGCTATATGTCCAAGTGAGACCTCAGATGAATCCATTTTGCCACCTATATGCCCAAATAAGACCTCATATCAGATGCTAGGCTTCTGTAACCTACTTTATGCAGCTATCTGCTCATAAAAGACCTCATATCAGATGAATGGCTCTTTCACCCCAAATTATGTTGTCCGTATAGCCAATTGAAAGCTCAAGTCATGTACATGCCCCTGTATCTTCATGTTTGCCTGCTATTTGCTCAATTACAATTTCAGATCTAATGCCTGGACCATGGAATTTCCATCACACCAGCTATATGCCCAAATTAGACATCAGGTCAGATACAAGGCTCCTCTAACCTACTTTATGCCACCTATATGCTCGTATGAGACCTCAGATCAGATACATGACTCCTGTAGCCATCATTATACCAGGAATAAGCCCAAGTGAGACCTCAGATCATATGCATGGCTAGTGCATCACTCATTATTCCAGCATTAGTCACAACTTACTAAACTATGTTTGTCATGAATTTCAAAGCCTCCATTTTAAGCTTATTTAACTTATGTCCTCTATGCCACATATCTATGGGTAGACCTATGTATTGAAAAAATCCCTAGTTATAGTTATTCATATTTATCTCCTTGAGACATATATGTTTAATGTTTAGAAGTCTTAGGGGAGTCCACAGAATGTACAGTAAAGTCAGCATAAGGAGACAGGTCTTGGCAATACTTGTAGTGTGGAACAGACTGGGTCAATCACTTAAGATCTAGATACATGACTTGGAAATGCTTCTAGCTTGTGGAAACACTTGTAGCTTGGGACAAACGTGGTCATCTGGAGACAGATCTTGGCAATACTCATAGATAGGAACAGACGGGCCAGTAACTTGAGATTTATAGACAGGACTTGGCAAAGTTTGAAGAGTGGAACAAACTGGATTCAAAACTTGAGATCTTGAGAAAAGACTTGGGAATACTTGTAGCTAGGAATGGTCAGGGTCTCCAACTTGAGATCTGTAGTTAGAGCTAGGCAATACTTGTAGCTAGGAATGGACTGGGTCACCAACTTGAGATATGTAGTTAGGGCTAGGCAATACTTGTAGCTAGGAATGGACTGGGTCACCAACTTGAGATCTGTAGTTAGAGCTAGGCAATACTTGTAGCTAGGAATGGACTGGGTCACCAACTTGAGATCTGTAGTTAGGGCTAGGCAATACTTGTAGCTAGGAATGGACTGGGTCAACAACTTGAGATCTGTAGATAGGTCTTGTCAATCCTATTCTGGGTCAGCAACTTGATATATGGAGACAAGATCTGGCAATACTTATAGCTTGGAACAAACTTGACATTAGGTACCCTGAATGGTATAAAAACGTACAGAATTTTACAAAATCATTTTAAGTCATATAAAATGTCCAAACCAGTAAACATTGTAAAACATAAAATTCAATAACTTAGCAGCAACTAGTTTTTCTCAAGTATATTGTTGCCTTCAGGTAAGAGAGTGTACTTTCTAAAATGAATTTAAAACAACTCCTATAGGGCTATCTTATGGTGAGGAAAGGATTTTACTTTTACATCTCAATGTAATATACTTGGGAATCTTGGAAGCAGCAGAGTAAAGGGAACCTACTGTAGACATATTCTTCCTTTCATATATTTAGAATATTATTATCTTTTATTTTGTAGCATTAATGCCTTGACATCACAGGGACGATCTTTGATTTAATAGAATATATTATGTTATTTCCCATGAATAATAATATGAACGACATCTAGACAATGCATATAAATTTGTATTATGCATGTATTTGTATTCATAAACTTTTTTAGTTTTCATCTTGTTATGTTAGATGGAAAAACGAGAAGCTATTATTTACTAAGCGGTATTATGTTTAACACATCATGCATTCATTTACGTTAAAAAAAATAATGTATTCTGCTATATCTACAAATGAATTAGCCTTTGGGTAAAGCCTTGTCATTCAATTGGTTTGGAATAGTCAAGAAAATGTAATTTTATATGTGGGGAATGCGTGTGTGTATATAAATATGAATGTGCAGTGGTTTGTGTCTCATTATGGATGTGTATGTTTTCAGTGTGTTTTTTTTTCCCTAGTATTAAAGAACAAAATGAATAAAACCTGTACAAATATAAATGCAGATATTTTAACCATTATGTATTTTTAAAAAAATGACATTGCTTTAATACAAGTTACGTTTTCCATCCTAATTTTCATGGTTACATTAGCTGAGTTATAACTACAACAGAAAACAGGACACTAATCTACTGCTTCTGAGCTAAACCATCAGCAAAAAAAGGTCTGGTTGGAAATAATCACTTGACATTCTTAGGTAGCTACAGTAATGTTTAAAACTGTATATATAATAAGGATATTCTGAAGTCATTATTTCAGTCTGTGCATGCTCATCCTTTGTATTGCTGATTTTTATAACGCCTCAGACGATCAATACAAATTTAAAGGGTAATTTTAGTGAAAAAATCAAATGCTTTATTTGTTTTAGAGCATTTTATTTTTCAATTCATTTTTGTTACTACAAAAGGTTTAAATCTAAAGTCAAAGATACCATGCTAGGGAAACAATTCCATACCTTCCAACATTTTCAAGAGGCCTTATGGGACAGGAAGGTGAGAAGTCTTCTTGTAGTGGCCACTAGTGTTTGGTGAGTGGAACTGTGACAGGAAAGGTGGGGTATGTTGTTCCCAGAGATGTGTCATGAGCAGCGATGGGATGTCAGAGCTGGTTGTATGCGGAGCTGGGAACATTTGCCATGAATAGGGGCAGGTTTTGGAGGTAAAATGCTGCAAAATCGTGTGCCTCACAAAAGTCTATTAAGGCATAGTTTGCTGTGTCCCTCTAAGGGGCGTTCCATACATTTGTAGATATAAAAAATAGAATAGCACAATACAATATAGCACTGCATGCCATGGGAATTGTACTTTGAAATTTCTGTGCAAATTTAACTAATTAGGACAGTATTTTGTATATTTTGGTATATCCTTTACAAATTGCATTGCACACCATATTGTTTATGTGTAAAGTCTTGCAGTTTCAGGATGTGGGCTGTACAAGGGTGTTCCTGAACTTGAAATAGGGCATTCCTTGGTGTAGCTGAAGTTCTATCACAGCTCGCGTACAATAAATCAGTGGGACCTACTGGGGTAATATAAATACTTAAAGAAGTAGTGGAGGATTTTAAACTCACTTTTCGCCTCCCCATAATTTTAATTGTTGTTGTATTTCCCCCAGAAATGAACTTTTCCAAGCAGTGATTCAACCTACTCCCAGCTGATGAGTGGCAATAACCACAAAACAGCTGTCCTGGGATTGGTCTGAATCACTGTACTAACCCTAGCTAAGCGTAAAAGCTGTGTAATGCGGCGATGCTATGGCGTAAAGGGAAGTCTGCCTTAAAAAGCAGGCTAAAAGTAAAAAGGTGAGTCATTGTGAACCTCATTTGCATGTCTTACCCAGAATCCCTTGCTGCATTGGAAACAGTGTAATCAGAGAGTTTCTGTGGGGAAAGCAAGTCTTCTGACTTGTCTAGATTTGTAAATGGTTTACACAATGAGTTATTTTCTCTACATTTTGTATTTAGTGGAGGATTTTAAACTCACTTTTCGCCTCCCCATAATTTTAATTGTTGTTGTATATATATATATATATATATATATACACACACACACACACACAAATAGAGCGTAATTGATAGTACAGGGTACGTTATCTTTTCTGGCAACCTTGCACAAAGAATAAAGCACAAACTGGTATTAAAAGAGGATAGTTAATTATTTTAACTACAGCATCTTAACTTTGTAACCATTTTAGCACGACCTATACTTTTGATGCATAGAGCAAGAAGCTCTATCATTGAACTCATTGTGCTCATATTATAAGTAGTGAGTTAAGTGCTGAGCTCAAACGCAATACTTGCAAACGTTAGAGCGTTTAGGAGCTGAAATAAGCCATTTGTGTTAATAGTATAGCTCAAAACTACATGAAGAATTCCTCTATTTGCAACCATCAGTTTAGTGCACACTCAGCTTAGCACTCAAGCAATGTCCAACATGAATTTTACTGTGTGTTCCCACGGTAGTCTACTATGTGTGGGATTTAACGCACCTACGCTATCTGACATGCAGACGTTAGCACGCCCTAGACCAGTGATGGCTAACCTTAGCACCCCAAATGTTTTGGAACTACATTTCCCATGATGCTTAGGCACTCTAAAGTCTAATTGATCACCATGGAAAATTTAGTTCTGAAACATCAGGGATGCAAAAGGTTACCATCACTGCCCTAGACTATCACGCATATGATAAAAAAGTAACTTTGGACTCATAATAGCAGTGCAAAAATAGAATTTCTATTGATTGCGATCAAACGATAACAAATATTAGCTCTAGTATTTTTGCTCTCCAGTTGTGATCTAGGTCTCTTCGTCCGAAGAAATATCCTATCAGCTGGTGTAATTACTGGCTATATAAATGCCCTCTGCATGCTGGATTACTGGCAGTATACCCCCCCAATTTATAATAATTCCATGGATAAAAGTTTAGCATATGGTAGTGAAGTAAATTCTTAGAGGTTTGCATTTTAAACAACATAACAGTTTCTATTCAGTCTAATTAAAGGGGCACTAAATCCAAATGTTTGCTCTCATGATTCAGATAGAGCATGCAAATTTAAGCAATTTACTAATTCTCCAACAAATAACTCCTATTATCAAATAACTCCTATTATCAAATTTTATTCGTTCTCTTGCTACTTTTATGTAAAAAGCAGCGTGAGCTAGCCCATTTTAGGTTCAGCACCCTGGATAGTACTTGCTGATTGGTGGCTACATTTAGCAAACCAATAACAAGCATAACCCAGGTTCTGAACCCAAAAGGGGCCGGCTTTTAAGCTTTACATTCCTGGGGCGTGATCCGATATAGATCGTGGTTTGTGGCGCAAGCGAGGGAACCCCCGCCGCCCGTAGTTTCAGCTCGCAACTCAAGCTATCACATATACGGCGCCGTCAGAGGCTAAAGTGCCGTAAGTCTGACAAACCAGCGATGTCCAGAAATCTGCGTAAGTACAAATTTCTGGAGTCGCCAGTGACTTACGGCACTTCAGAAACTGCCGGCGCCTACAAAACCTGACTAAGTTATAAAACCACCCGTACTGTCTAACACGCCTCCCAAACATAGCCCGACACGTCTAACCCTCTATCCGCTATCCCCCCTCACTATCCTAACAATAAAAAATGTATTAACCCCTAAACCGCCGCTCCTATACCCCGCCGCCACCTAATAAAGTTATTAACCCCTAAACCGCTGCTCCCGGACCCCGCCGCCAGCTATATTAAATCTATAACCCCCTAATGTGAGCCCCTATCCCGCCGCCATCTACCTTACCTACCCCCTAAAGTGAGCCCCTTACACCGCCGCCATCTACCTTACCTACCCCCTAAAGTGAGCCCCTTACACCGCCGCCATCTACCTTACCTACCCCCTAAAGTGAGCTCCTACCCCGCCGCCATCTATTTTAAAAATATTAACCCCTAATTTAATCCCCCTACACCGCCGCCACCTATATTAAAAACATTAACCCCTAATCTAATCCCCCTACACCGCCGCCACCTATAATAAACACATTAACCACTAATCTAATCCCCATACACAGCCGCCACCTATATTAAACACATTAACCCCTAATCTAATCCCCCTACACCGCCGCCAGCTATATTATTTATATTAACCCTAATTATATTAGGGTTAATATAGTTAATATCGTTAATATATTATATATATTAACTATATTAACCCTAATTATATTAGGGTTAATATAGTTAATATCGTTATTATATTATAGGTTAAAGTCATTTAGAAAGGCACTCCATATAAAGATATAGCAGCCTCCAGGGTGCACTTCAAGATAGTGATCCAATATGCATATGTAGAAAAAAGGCACTCACTGGAAACATTAAGACTTAGCTTTTAATGAATAATTTGGTTAAAAACGCATAACGTTTCGGAGGTATTCCACCTCCTTTTTCAAATGCATGATACAGACATTTTGGAAAGTACAAAAAGCAGTATACAGAATACATTACCCCTTCACCTTAAATACCCAAATGTCTTCTGATAACGCCGAGCCGCGTCCGCTGCCCGCATGTTGCAAATCCGGAAATCATGTGACCGGAAGTTGCGTCATCTGCGTAAGTCACGTGATGATGTATGTTACCATAGTGACATCGTTTGTTGTCTAGCGATCTCATAGACAGAGCGGAGTGGCCCATCTGAAAGAATACTACAGGCCAAAATCCTCATCAACTATCATTTAAATCCTCTCCGCCTATGTCACATACCTATGCAAGTGACCGTATATCAGAGCACCGTGTAAAATAAAAACAATGAAAGTAATCAATCATAAGTGATCAATAACGGTTAAAAAAACATGCATATGGAGGATATGTGAGTCCATCTATATTTAGAAAAACCTTGTATATATTGGTGTGTATGTATATATTCAAATATATAAAAACTACTCGTTAAGTGGATATTGGGAAATGCTTTAAAACATCACATATAAATAACCCAAACCCTGAATAATATATATATATATATATATATATATATATATATACACCCAATATATTTATACGTGATTCATGTTTCCTGGAGCATGGTAAAAAGATACCAGAGGACTTGAGGTTGTTATAATTGTGCATAAGAGTCAAAAAATTATTGGATGGATGGATATGACAATAGAAGCAAGTGGAGGAAATAGGCTCAGTTCCCAGTATAAAATGGTGAGAGATGGACTCACATATCCTCCATATGCATGTTTTTTTAACCGTTATTGATCACTTATGATTGATTACTTTCATTGTTTTTATTTTACACGGTGCTCTGATATACGGTCACTTGCATAGGTATGTGACATAGGCGGAGAGGATTTAAATGATAGTTGATGAGGATTTTGGCCTGTTGTATTCTTTCAGATGGGCCACTCCGCTCTGTCTATGAGATCGCTAGACAACAAACAATGTCACTATGGTAACTTACATCATCACGTGACTTACGCAGATGACGCAACTTCCGGTCACATGATTTCCAAATTTGCAACATGCGGGCCGTGGACGCGGCTCGGCGTTATCAGAAGCCATTTGGGTATTTAAGGTTTTCACTGCGTTAGGCTCCAAAAGGGAGCATAGAGCATAATTTAATGCCACTGCAACTCTAGATACCAGCGGTGCTTACGGACGTGGCCAGCTTCAAAAACGTGCTCGTGCACGATATCCCCATAGAAAACAATGGGTCATTTTGAGCTGAAAAAAAACCTAACACCTGCAAAAAAGCAGCGTTCAGCTCTTAACGCAGCCCCATTGCTTTCTATGGGGAAACACTTCCTACGTCTGCACCTAACACTCTAACATGTACCCCGAGTCTAAGCACCCCTAACCTTACACTTATTAACCCCTAATCTGCTGCCCCCCGCTATCGCTGACACCTGCATATTTTTTTTAACCCCTAATCTGCCGCTCCGTACACCCCCGCCACCTACATTATCCCTGTGTACCCCTAATCTGCTGCCCCTAACACCGCCGACCCCTATATTATATTTATTAACCCCTAATCTGCCCCCCACAACATCGCCTCCACCTGCCTTCACTTATTAACCTCTAATCTGCCGAGCGGACCGCACCGCTACTATAATAAAGTTATTAACCCCTAATCCGCCTCATCCCGCCTCAATAACCCTATAATAAATAGTATTAACCCCTAATCTGCCCTCCCTAACATCGCCGACACCTAACTTCAATTATTAACCCCTAATCTGCCGACCGTATCTCGCCGCTACTGTAATAAATGGATTAACCCCTAAAGCTAAGTCTAACCCTAACACTAACACCCCCCTAAGTTAAATATAATTTTATTCTAACAAAATAAATTAACTCTTATTAAATAAATTATTCCTATTTAAAGCTAAATACTTACCTGTAAAATAAACCCTAATATAGCTGCAATATAAATTATAATTATATTATAGCTATTTTAGGATTAATATTTATTTTACAGGCAACTTTGTATTTATTTTAACCAGGTACAATAGCTATTAAATAGTTAATAACTATTTAATAGCTAAAATAGTTAAAATAATTACAAAATTACCTGTAAAATAAATCCTAACCTAAGTTACAATTAAACCTAACACTACACTATCAATAAATTAATTAAATACAATACCTACAATTATCTATAATTAAACCTAACACTACACTATCAATAAATTAATTAAATACAATACCTACAAATAAATACAATTAAATAAACTAACTAAAGTACAAAAAATGAAAAAGAACTAAGTTACAAAAAATAAAAAAATATTTACAAACATTAGAAAAATATTACAACAATTTTAAACTAATTACACCTACTCTAAGCCCCCTAATAAAATAACAAAGACCCCCCAAAATAAAAAAATGCCCTACCCTATTCTAAATTAAAAAAGTTCAAAGCTCTTTTACCTTACCAGCCCTGAAAAGTGCCCTTTGCGGGGCATGCCCCAAAGAATTCAGCTCTTTTGCCTGTAAAAAAAACACATACAATACCCCCCCAACATTACAACCCACCACCCACATACCCCTAATCTAACCCAAACCCCCCTTAAATAAACCTAACACTAAGCCCCTACCTTGTCTTCACCTCACCGGGTCCCGATCTGTCCAGAAGAGGGTCCGAAGTCTTGGTTAAACAGCCTATAGAATGCAAGCTCAATCTGATTGGCTGATCCAATCAGCCAATCGGATTGAACTTGAATCTGATTGGCTGATTCCATCAGTCAATCAGAATATTCCTACCTTAATTCCGATTGGCTGATAGAATCCTATCAGCCAATCGGAATTCGAGGGACGCCATCTTGGATGACGTCATTTAAAGGAACCGTCATTCGGCGAGTAGGCGTCGGTTGAAGAGGATGTTCCGCGTCGGCTTGGAAGAAGATGGCTCCGCTCCGCTCCGGAAGAAAGTAGATTGAAGATGCGGCTTGATAGAAGACTTCATCCCGATGATGGACTTCCGACTTCAGCCCGATGATGGAGTTCTTCAGCCGCCGCTTGGATCCAGACTTCAGCCCGGGGATGGACGTCACTCTTCAGCCCCCCGCTTGGGCTTGGATCAAGACTTCGGACCCTCTTCTGGACAGATCGGGACCCGGTGAGGTGAAGATAAGGTAGGGAGATCTTCAGGGGCTTAGTGTTAGGTTTATTTAAGGGGGGTTTGGGTTAGATTAGGGGTATGTGGGTGGTGGGTTGTATTGTTGGGGGGGTATTATATGTTTTTATTTACAGGCAAAAGAGCTGAATTATTTGGGGCATGCCCCGCAAATGGCCCTTTTCAGGGCTGGTAAGGTAAAAGAGCTTTGAACTTTTTACATTTAGAATAGGGTAGGGCATTTTTTTATTTTGGGGGGCTTTGTTATTTTATTAGGGGGCTTAGAGTAGGTGTAATTAGTTTAAAATTGTTGTAATATTTTTCTAATGTTTGTAAATATTTTTTTATTTTTTGTAACAGTTCTTTTTTATTTTTTGTACTTTAGTTAGTTTATTTAATTGTATTTATTTGTAGTTATTGTATTTAATTAATTTATTTATAGTGTAGTGTTAGGTTTAATTGTAGATAATTGTAGGTATTTTATTTAATTTATTTATTGCTAGTGTAGTGTTAGGTTTAATTGTAGCTTAGGTTAGTATTTATTTTACAGGTAATTTTGTAATTATTTTAACTATTTTAGCTATTAAATAGTTATTAACTATTTAATAGCTATTGTACCTGGTTAAAATAAATACAAAGTTGCCTGTAAAATAAATATTAATCCTAAAATAGCTACAATATAATTATAATTTATATTGTAGCTATATTAGGGTTTATTTTACAGGTAAGTATTTAGCTTTAAATAGGAATAATTTATTTAATAAGAGTTAATTTATTTCGTTAGAATAAAATTATATTTAACTTAGGGGGGTGTTAGGGTTAGGGTTAGACTTAGCTTTAGGGGTTAAAAAATTTATTAGCGTATCGGTGAGCTCCAATCGGCAGATTAGGGGTTAATACTTGAAGTTAGGTGTCGGCGATGTTAGGGAGGGCAGATTAGGGGTTAATACTATTTATTATAGGGTTATTGAGGCGGAAGTGAGGCGGATTAGGGGTTAATAACTTTATTATAGTAGCGGTGCGGTCCGCTCGGCAGATTAGGGGTTAATAAGTGTAGGCAGGTGGAGGCAACGGTGAGGGGGGCAGATTAGGGGTTAATAAATATAATATAGGGGTCGGCGGTGTTAGGGGCAGCAGATTAGGGGTTCATAGGGATAATGTAGGTGGCAGCGGCGTGCGGTCGGCAGATTTGGGGTTAAAAAAATTTAATTGAGTGGCGGCGATGTGGGGGGACCTCGGTTTAGGGGTACATAGGTAGTTTATGGGTGTTAGTTAAGAGCTTTATAAACCGGTGTTAGCCCAGAAAGCTCTTAACTACTGACTTTTTTCTGCGGCTGGAGTTTTGTCGTTAGATTTCTAATGCTCACTTCAGCCACGACTCTAAATACCGGCGTACAAAATAAATTAACTCTTATTAAATAAATTATTCCTATTTATCGGAACAGCCAATAGAATGCGAGCTCAATCTGATTGGCTGATTGGATCAGCCAATCGGATTGAACTTGATTCTGATTGGCTGATTCCATCAGCCAATCAGAAAATTCCTACCTTAATTCCGATTGGCTGATAGAATCCTATCAGCCAATCGGAATTCGAGGGACGCCATCTTGGATGACGTCCCTTAAAGGAACAGTCATTCGTCGTTCAGTCGTCGGGCCGGATGGATGTTCCGCGCTGGAGGTCTTCAGGATCCTGCCGCTTCGCTCCGGATAGAAGACCATAGAAGATGCCGCCTGGATGAAGACTTCAATCGGTTGGAAGATCCTCTTCTGCCCCGCTTGGATGAAGACTTTGACCGGATCATGGACCTCTTCAGCCCCCCGCTTGGGCTTGGATCAGGACATCGGAGGAGCTCTTCAGGACGGATCGGTGAACCTGGATGGTGAAGACAAGGTAGGAAGATCTTCAGGGGCTTAGTGTTAGGTTTATTTAAGGGGGGTTTGGGTTAGATTAGGGGTATGTGGGTGGTGGGTTGTAATGTTGGGGGGGGTATTGTATGTTTTTTTTTACAGGCAAAAGAGCTGAAATTCTTGGGGCATGCCCCGCAAAGGGCCCCTTTCAGGGCTGGTAAGGTAAAAGAGCTTTTACCTTTTTTAATTTAGAATAGGGTAGGGAATTTTTTATTTTGGGGGGCTTTGTTATTTTATTAGGGGGCTTAGAGTAGGTGTAATTAGTTTAAAATTGTTGTAATATTTTTCTTATGTTTGTAAATATTTTTTTATTTTTTGTAACTTAGTTCTTTTTTATTTTTTGTACTTTAGCTAGTTTATTTAATTGTATTTATTTGTAGGAATTGTGTTTAATTAATTTATTGATAGTGTAGTGTTAGGTTAATTGTAGGTAATTGTAGGTAGTTTATTTAATTAATTTATTGATAGGGTAGTGTTAGGTTTAATTATATCTTAGGTTAGGATTTATTTTACAGGTAAATTTGTTATTATTTTAACTAGGTAACTATTAAATAGCTATTGCACCTGGTTAAAATAATTACCAAGTTGCCTGTAAACTAAATATAAATCCTAAAATAGCTATAATATAATTATAATTTATATTGTAGCTATATTAGGGTTTATTTTACAGGTAAGTATTTAGCTTTAAATAGGAATAATTTATTTAATAAGAGTTAATTTATTTCGTTAGATTTAAATTATATTTAACTTAGGGGGGTGTTAGTGTTAGGGTTAGACTTAGCTTTAGGGGTTAATCCATTTATTATAGTAGCGGTGAGCTCCGGTCGTCAGATTAGGGGTTAATAATTGAAGTTAGGTGTCGGCGATGTTAGGGAGGGCAGATTAGGGGTTAATACTATTTATGATAGGGTTAGTGAGGCGGATTAGGGGTTAATAACTTTATTATAGTAGCGCTCAGGTCCGCTCGGCAGATTAGGGGTTAATAAGTGTAGGCAGGTGTCGGCGACGTTGTGGGGGGCAGATTAGGGGTTAATAAATATAATATAGGGGTCGGCGATGTTAGGGTAGCAGATTAGGGGTACATAGGGATAACGTAGGTTGCGGCGGTTTACGGAGCGGCAGATTAGGGGTTAAAAAAAATATGCAGGGGTCAGCGATAGCGGGAGCGGCAGATTAGGGGTTAATAAGTGTAAGGTTAGGGGTGTTTAGACTCGGGGTACATGTTAGAGTGTTAGGTGCAGACGTAGGAAGTGTTTCCCCATAGGAAACAATGGGGCTGCGTTAGGAGCTGAACGCTGCTTTTTTGCAGGTGTTAGGTTTTTTTTCAGCTCAAACAGCCCCATTGTTTCCTATGGGGATATCGTGCACGAGCACGTTTTTGAGGCTGGCCGCGTCCGTAAGCAACTCTGGTATCGAGAGTTGCATTTGCGGTAAAAATGCTCTACGCTCCTTTTTTGGAGCCTAACGCAGCATTTGTTTGAACTCTCGATACCAGAGTTAAATTTATGGTGCGGCCAGAAAAAAGCCCGCGGAGCGTTAACAGCCCTTCTACCGCCAAACTCCAAATCTAGGCCTGAATCAGCCAATCAGATTCAAGTTCAATCCGATTGGCTGAACTAATCTTTTTTTATTTTATTGTAATTTAGTGATTTTTTTTTTGTAATTTAGTTTAGTTTAGTTTATTTAATTGTATTTTAGTTTAGATATTTATGGTTTATTTAATTTATTGATAGTGTAGGTGTATTTGTAACTTAGGTTAGGATTTATTTTACAGGTAAATTGGTAATTATTTTAACTAGGTAGCTATTATATAGTTATTAACTATTTAATAGCTATTGTACCTAGTTAAAATAAATACCAAGTTACCTATAAACTAAATATAAACCCTAAAATAGCTACAATGTAATCATTAATTACATTGTAGCTATCTTAGGGTTTATTTTATAGGTAAGTATTTAGATTTAAATAGGAATATTTTAATTAATAATATTAATATTAATTAGATTTATTTTAATAAGAATTTAGTTAGGAATGTTAGAGTTAGATAGCGTTATTATACTTAATATATATATAATATAATAACGATATTAACTATATTAACCCTAATGTAATTAGGGTTAATATAGTTAATATATATAATATAATAACTATATTAACTATATTAACCCTAATATAATTAGGGTTAATATAGTTAATATAGGTGGCGGAGGTGTAGAGGGATTAGATTAGGGGTTAATGCGTTTAATATAGGTGGCGGCGGTGTTGGGGGATTAAATTAGGGGTTAATATTTTTAAAATAGATGGCGGCAGGGTAGGAGCTCACTTTAGGGGGTAGGTAAGGTAGATGGCGGCGGGGTAGGGGCTCACTTTACGGGGTAGGTAAGGTAGATGGCGGCGGGGTAGGGTCTCACTTTAGGGGGTAGGTAAGGTAGATTGCGGCGGTGTAAGGGGCTCACATTAGGGGGTATGTAATGTAGCTGGCGACGGTGTAGGGGGATAACATTAGGGGGTTATACTTTTAATGTAGGTGGCGGCAGGGTCCGGGAGCGGCGGTTTAGGGGTTAAATACTTTATTAGGGATTGCGGCGGGGGATCGCGGTTGACAGGTAGATAGACATTGTGCATGCGTTAGGTGTTAGGTTTTATTTAGCAGATCGCGGTTGACAGGTAGATAGACATTGCGCATGCGTTAGGTGTTAGGTTTTATTTAGCAGGTAGTTTAGGTAGTTACGGGGCTCCAATAGGCAGCGTAAGGCTTACTACGCCTGCATTTTGTGGCGAGGTGAAAATGGAGTAAGATTTCTCCATTTTTGCCACGTAAGTCCTTACGCTGTATATTGGATACCAAACTGCGTGGGTTTGGTATACCTGCCTATGGCCCAAAAAACTACGGGCGAAGGCAGAAATATATGAGCGTAACTTCTAGGTTACGCCGCATATAGGATACCAAACCCGCGCAAAATTCGGCGTCGCCGGCTTTTGCGGGTGACGCTGCATATCGGATCGGGCCCCTGCTTTTTTAAATAAAGATAGCAAGCGAACAAAGGAAAATTGATAATAAGAGTAAATTAGAAAGTTGCTTAAAAATGCATGCTTTATCTGAATAATGAAAGAAAAAAATTGGGTTTAGTGTCTCTTTAATTAAGATGCAACAGTTTGTAACACAAACACATTTTTTTACTGCATAAATATACTTTAAATAAAGGATTGCACAAACTTATTTATTTTTTAGATTGTATTTTAATAATCTAGCCATTACATAAAGAATGCAAATTATACAGCAAATTACAAAAACAATAGAAACATATAAAAAATGTGTTATTAATATGCTAATTTCTTCAGTAAAATAAACACACATTTAGACATATTGGAGTAGACTCTCTATTGACTTATATACTGTACATCATAAGCTCCAAAGTAGAACCTCGCAGAAAAGATGGTAATGACCCATAAATTCATCAAAAAAACATCATATATTAATTAGCAAACTTGATGAAGAAATTAATTTGTGTAAAGAACCTCGTAAGCCCAGGAAATATTTATCACATGATTAATCCAACATTAGAGGGACATAAAATTGGTCTTCAAAAAGGTTTTTGAAGTATTTATGAATTTGCTAGAGTTATAATAGAAATAATATTTATGAATGCAGATTTTTCTGCCAGGTGTCCATTATTCAACTGGACAGTCCAATATTTTAGCAAGCTGTCCAGTAAAATCTATATAATAATACTGTACATTTAAAGGGATAGGGAAGTCAAAATTTAACTTGCAATAATAAGATAGATAATGTATTTTAAAGACACTTCTATTTTCAAATGTGCTTTGTTCACTTGGTATCCATTGCTGAAAATCAATACGCACATATCCTACACTAGTGGGAGCTAGCTAGTGATTAGTGCCTGCACACATTTGTCTCTTGTGATTGGATAACTAGATCTGTTCAGCTAGCTGCCAGTAGTGCAATGTTGTTCCTTCAGCAAAGGATAACAAGAGAATGAAACATATTTGATAATTAAAAGGATATGAAACCCAATGATTTTCTTTCATGACTCAGATAGAGCAGGCAATTTTAAGCAACTTTCTAATTTACCCCTATTATCAATTTTTCTTCATTCTCTTGGTATCTTTAATTGAAACAGCAGACATGTAAGTTTAGGAGCCAGACCATTTATGATTCAGCAATCTATGGTATAACAGAATATAGAATAAACAAATGTTAGCACTTCCCTTCAGTTGTACGCTGCCAGCCCGGGCTCTCCCAAGCATTTTTGATTCAGCACCTGGACAGCGCTTGCTGGCAACCAAAGATGTAATATAATTTATTGTGAGTTACTGGCAGCCATGTCTGGAAAAAACTGTGTGAAATAAGTAATGTATAGCAAGTCAAGAGTGGGTTCATAAGGTAGAGATGTGGGGAGGGGCCATTGTTTGACCCCACCTACCACTAGTACCTACACACCTACAAGGTGTGCAGTATTTTACTGGCGGGCATCCAGCAAGCCTATCCCTATTTTTGTATTTTACTGGCGGGCATCCAGCAACCCTATCCCTGTTTCTATCATTATCCAGGTATCTGGAGACATATGCATTTGAACTCAGCTTACGTTTGCACTGACAGTGAATCATGTGCACATTAAAATTTGTAATCTGCATAGCAAAAATACTTGCAGCCATATTTAATTAACACTACTAAACATTTACAATTTCAATTTTCTTTATGCCCCTTTTAGTCTAAATAGTACATTTAAAAATGAACCATGGGCACGCCAACAATGCTTCTACATTTTGATACATGATTCTAAATAAATACATATCAAAGGGACATTTTAGTGTAAAAACTAAATGTTCAATTATGTTTTACTTTAAATTAAATTCCATTCTTCCTGAAAATGTGTAAAATACATCGTCAAAGTTGTGCTCCTACCACTCTAGATTGGGATACAACTAGTAAGCCAATTAGGAACAGGCATACATGTTGATCTTTCAGTCACTGGCTGTATTTCCCTTAAGAGTTGTATTTTAATTTCAAACACACCCAAGGAATACCTTTGTCCAGCCAAGAAAAAAGCCTTGTCCAGCCCAAGGAAAACTGCTGTCCAGCCCATAGAACATCCATGTCCAGCCCAAGGAGGACCCCAGTCTAGCCTATTGGACATCCATGTCCAGTCCAAGGAAAACCCCTGCCCTGTCCAAGGAACACCCTGCCCGGCTCAAGGAACACTCCGTCCAACTCAAGCAACGCCATGTCCAGCCTAAGTAACGCCCCTGTCCAGCCAAAGGAATGCCCCTGTCTAGCAAAGGGAAACCCCTCCCCTGACCAAGGAACATCCATATCCAGTTAAAAGAATGTCCCCATCCAACCCAAGAAAAATCCCGGTCCTGACCAAGAAACACCCTATTGAGCACAAGCAATTTCCCTATCCAGCCAAGAACCATCTCTTTCCAATCCGTCCAGCCCAAGGTAAGCCCCTGTCCAGTCTAAGAAAAAGAACCCTGTCCATCCCGAAGAATCCGCTGTCCTCACAAGGAACACCCCTGTCTAGCTCAATGATTGAGATACAAATCTCACTTATTTTGCATTGTTTTACACACACACACACACACACACACACACACACACACACACACACACACACACACACACACACACACACACACACACACACACACACACACACACACACACACACACATATATATATATATAATGGAACATATTGCATGTTTCAAGGTATTTGACTGGGAAGGGAAGAGGGGGGTTTGTTCAGAGAGGGGTTAGGTGTTAGGTAGAGTATGGTTAGTTTCTTTTTTTCATGTAATTTTTTATGGTGAAACGGCCCATACAAATAGGGCAAGAAACGTGTTGCAATTAAAAGTTTGTTTATAACCTTTTGCATACTTCGGATATGTGTCCTGTCTTTTTTATGACACTATTTTTTTACTGCCTCCACACTGGACAAAGAGCATGCTTAGACGCTTGTGTTCACGGTGATTTGTCAAACACGCCTCCAGAACAGCGTTTGCTGCCTTGATTCAGCTGCTCCCTACACCAGAACCTACTTGAACTACATTATGTTTTCTGATGTTGCCTGATTTGGAAGGCTACACTATGAGGCCCCGCTTGTTTTGTTTTTACTCCCTCTACAGTTGAACCGGTGCACCGATGGTTACAAGAGGAGCTACCGTATTATCACATTTAACTTTTTTTTATATGAACTTTTTTTTCTTTAATCTCACATTTTATATATATATTTTTAGATCATACACTAATTGTGTGTATTAATTTACTTTAATTTAAAATTTAATTTTACTAGTTTATTTTTGTATCAGCAATGTTATATTCATTTTACAATCACTTTATTGGTTTGTAGTTTTTTGTGTGCCCCCTATCTATATCCTCTTTTGGATATTCTATAAAATTATGTTTTTTTTATGAGCTACAGTCTTTTTTTTGGCACAGGTAGATTTGTCTTAAAAAATACTTTGTGCAAAGCATCTGAGCTATTGAAGTTTGTTAATATCCTTGAGTTGTAATATCCAGTCCTCTCACTCTTCACATGCTGCCCAGGGAAATACAATTTTTAGAAAATGCTTTAAAAAGGAAAAAAAATAGAGAAAACCTATTTTTTTCCATTTCAAGGTAAGTATTCCTGAAGGCAAAGGATTGTATAAGAAAGAAAACACATATTTATTGTTCAGTACAAGTCCCTTGTTGATTTGTTCTTATTAATCTATCAAATGCAAATTCTACTAGGTTTTGAGATGATGCTTGTATGCTGATTAACCATTTGCTCACCAAATAAAAACATACGATATACAATTGTAAATAATGTATATGATCCACCAATTTAAAACATACTGTATAAAATTGTACAAAATCTATATTGCTCACCAATTAAAACATGCTATATACAATTGTCTATAATGTATTTTACCCATGAATTTAAAACATACTGTATAGAACAATGAATAAGTACATAGATATTTCAATCGAATTAGAGATTTAATACATCAAATCAAATAGTACAAAAATTAATTTAAGAAATAGGGTACAATTAAAAGCATTGTAAAAAGCAAACAAAGCCTTTCACCTTATTAGACATATACACTAATCAGTAATATATTTTTGTACTTGATTCAGATAGAGCATGCAATTTTAAGCAACTTTCTAATTTACTCCTATTCTTCATTCTCTTGCTATCTTTATTTGAAAAGCAGGAATGTAAAGCTTAGAAGCCAGTCTTTTTAGGTTCAGCATCCTGGATAGCGCTTGCTTATTGGTGGCTATATTTAGCCACCAATCAGCAAGCGCTATGCAGGTGCTGAACCAAAAATGGGCTGGCTCCTAAGCTTTACATTCCTGCTTTTTAAATAAAGATAGCAAGAGAACGAAGAAAAATTGATAATAGGAGTAAATTAGAAAGTTGCTTAAAATGGCCTGCTCTATCTAAATCAATAAAGAAACAATTTGGGTTTAGTATCCAGGGACATGAAATCCAGAAGTATTATTTTATGATTCAGATAGAGCAGAAATTTTAAACAACTTTCTAATTTACTTCTATTATCACATTTCTTTGTTCTCTTGGTATCTTTGTTTAAAAAGAGAGGCTCGGGAGAGTGCATGTGTTTGGAACATTATATGGCATCAGTTTGCAAAAATGTTATCCATTTACATGTTCACTATATGGCAGCACAATTTCCTGTAATGTAGTGCTCCAGACACCAACCTCTTCAACAAAGAAGCACATTTGATAATAGACGCAAATTGGAAACTTTAAAAAAAAAAAAGATCTGCTCTGTCTGAATCCCAAAAGAAACATTTTAAAGGGCCATAATACCCAAATGTTGAATCAATTGAAAGTGATGCAGCATAGCTGTAAAAAGCTGACTAGAAAATATCACCTGAACATCTCTATGTAAAAAAGAAAGATATTTTACCTCAAAAGTTCCTCAGTAGCCACATCCCATTGTAAAGGACTTCTAAGCAGCAAATCAGTATGTCTGTCCCGGGACAACTAAGGGGTTGAGCCTCGTGCACTCTCATGTTATTTACCAATTCAGTTTAAAGGAAGTTTACTATGAAATCTCATGAGAGTTAAGTGAAATCTCATGAGATTACAGTAAAAGAGTTCATGACCTCAGCACTGCTGATGCTGATTGGCTGCTGTTTATTTCTTCATTTTTTTTTATTTTTTTTTGCCTGCAGCTGAGCAGCAGCTGAGTATAACTTTTTACACAGAACTTACTATGCTGAGCTGAGGAAGTTGTGAGGTAAAATATCTTCCTTTTTTACATAGAGAACCTCAAGTGATATTTTCCTGTCAGCTTTTTACAGTTATACTGCATCAGTTTCAAGTGATTTAGCATATGGGTATTATGTCCCTTTAAGTTTAATTTCCCTTTAAATAGCCCTATTTCCCTTTAAATAACCATATGGTTGTTATCAAATGACTGATAATGTTTCTTAAAACTGTGAAATCATAGAAACCAGACCTCGAGCACTGTAAATATTTAGTAACAATATAATTGACAGGGCTGAAAATTTCAAGCCCTAAGCTACTAGCCAGCCCAAAATGTTACTTGCCACATTTGATCCCCCGCATACCATGCCCACTAATCCACTCCCCTCTTTGCATATGTTTAGCCAATGTGAAACACCTTATTGTGAAGTAGTTTTTTTAATATTGTTTATGTTTTATACCATAAATTAAATCATGTTACATACAATAATAAATGAACAAAAATAAGTGCATAGCAATTAGTAACATAAACTAGGGTTCTGGGGAAGACAACAGCTGGACAAAAAATGATGTTGAACTGAAAGAGTGTTGACATTAATGTGAGGTAATAGCAGATCTGGATTTATTTTTTATAATTATCATCTCTCATCTATCTTTCTCCACTGCTTCCTCTTTTCAATCACCCTTTTTACCCCCCTCCCTTCTCTCTCAGGCCATATCTTATCTTTTATTTTCACTCTTACTCTCTCCTCTCTCAAATCTCTTCACTTTCTTTTTTCTCTCCACTTTTTCCTAACACTATATTTTTCTCCCCTCTACATTTTCCTCTACAATCTGTCTCTGCCCCTGTTTACTGTCTCTGAAGTAACAGTCAAAGCCCTAATGGGGTCCCTATAGCTCTAGAGGAATATCAAATCCTTTTGTCAGGGTTTTTTCCCTGTTGTTTGCCATGTGCTGCTGACAGCCATTTTACTCACCTCTCTCCTGACTATGGTGCATTGTGGGGGATGCTGCTCATTTCCTACACTTCCTTTTATGGCCAGACTGGTGTGCATCATCCATGTGAGACAGGATGCAGTCTCAGAATTGTGATGTCATCACTTATTATTTAAAGGGCCTCAGTTCAGTATTCTTTGCCTTTGCGTTATCTCAGACCTGTTTGTGAGAGTAACCCTGTCCGCCTGCTCTGATGAGGTGGACAGGAATCACCGGAATTCAACCCGATCGAGTACGATTGGGTTGATTGACACCTCCCTTCTGCAAGGGGCGGTGTTGCACCAGCAGCTCACAAGACCTGCTGGTGCAATACTGAATACGGAGAGCGTATTGCTCTCCGCTTTCAGTGATGTCTGTCGGACCTGATCCGCACTGTCGGATCAGGTCCGACAGACATTTGATAAATGGGCCCCATTAACTTTTACTCGGGCTAGTGGAAATTTTGAGCCTTGATTAAGATACGTTAGATGCTTCCTTGTTGGACATAAAGAATAATAGGTACATAAGTCATGGATATTTGGCAAATAGAAATTTACGATTGTCACAATATGCAGTAAAGTGATTCTAATAAATCCTGTTTCATGTCCTTTCTTAAATGCCAGTGCAAGTGTCTGTATTTCACTGTCTGCTCTGTCCAGAAAATAGTTCTGTATTTCTGTTAGTATGTTATTTATTTTGTCCACTTTCATCACCTAAACTACTGGACTAGAAAATTACAATAACTAGAGCTGTGAGAAAATAGACATTTATGAACTAGACTTAATACAATCTATTATTTCCACAGTATGCTTCCTATAATCATCCAGGTGATTTAAAAAAAAATATATATCTTAACTGACGATAACGTGGGACTAGATACTATGCTTTTAATAGTAGTTGGGCAGCTATTGAATTTGAGAACTTTAAAAGTTGAACATCTCATTTTAGAAGCAAACAGATAATAGTGACACCCATTAAAGGGACAATAAATACTAAATAAATGTTAGATAGCATAATGCATTAAAAAAAAAAGTTTAGTCTGTGAATAACATGTAGACGTATTTTGTAAGGTTTCCTCAGCTGTTTAAATATTGACATAATAAGTGTACAGTTTTAGAGTCTATAAAACAACGGGGGCTGCCATGTTGTAACTTAGGTTACCTTCTCTGCTGTGGCCAATTAGGGACAGTTATAAATAGGTCACTAGAGTGTGCAGCAAATGGCTGTGTGGAATATAACAGTGTTCTAATCTTCCATTTCTAACAGGAACTGAAAAGCTCACAATTTTAGAATGGAATTACAGGAAAAGGGGACAAAATAAATAATGAAAGTATATTTTATTTTTACATATATAATTTATCATTTTATATTACCATTACCAAGTGTTTAACGTCTCTTTAACCCTATTCTTAAACCTGTTACAGACCTATTAACCCTATTCATTACTCTATCCTACCACTATTAAACCCAATGCATTCTACTGGTAAATCCCCCCTCTACCCAGTTGATCTCTCTTGTGTGTTCCTGTCCCTACTGAAACAACGTCTCAATACACAACCCCCTCCTAAAATATATATAAAAAATAAAATTTGTTCTTAAATAAAAATACAAACTATTTTTGTATATTTAATTTAACTGAATCCCAGGTATCATTTTATTCTTTCAGCCAATAGTAGCAGGTTCTTTTTCTGTTGACTTTCCAATTTACTTTTATCACCAATTTTGCTTTGTTCTCTTGGGATTCTTAGTTGAAAGCTAAACCTAGGAGGTTCATATGCTAATTTCTTAGACCTTAAAGGCCGCCTCTAATCTAAATGCACTTTGACAGTTTTTCACCACTAGAGGGCGTAAGTTCATGTGTTTCATATAGATAACATTGAGCTCATGCTCGTGAATTTACAGAGGAGTGAGCACTGATTGGCTAAAATGCAAGTCTGTCAAAAGAACTGAAATAAGGGGGCAGTCTGCAGAGGCTTAGATACAAGGTAATTACAGAGGTAAAACGTATATTATTATAACTGTGTTGGTTATGTAAAACTGGGGAATTGGTAATTAAGGGATTATCTATATTTTAAAGCAACAAAAATTCTGGTGTTGACTGTCCCTTTAAATCACCTTTGTAGGTTTGTAGGGTTATAGCTATGGGGAAGTTAGATTTAATATGGGGTATTAATTATGAGGTAGAGGAGTATGATTGTGCATCCCCTTACCGGGGCACCCTAAGGCAAACTTCCCGGTTTGCTTTGTAGACTCACTGGCTCCGGGTTACTTTTTATTTAGATCACAGACGTTTTAAAAAGAACCAACAAAATCATCCGGGCTGTCATACTATAGTGTTGCACACAAATTCTGATGGATTAAAATGTAACTGGGGGGGGGGGGGGGGTAGGGGACACTATCCAAACCAGCATAAAGACTGGCACCCCATATGCCCTCCCCAACTGTGATCACCTCTGGTTTTCCCATTACCACTGTCCAGGCCCTCCCCAGCTCCACCTGGTACTGCCTATGGCATGCCCTGAACCCATCCATCATGCACCCAGCACACACACAGTCCTGCCCCTCCAGTGATGGCCTCACCCAAAAAACACTGGTGGGCCTCGGGGAAGTGGCTCCCTCTATATTCTTTAGAATAAGAATCAATCATCACACTTAAAAATGTGACTACATAGCTATGAGAAGAAGAAGGTTGAAGTTGGTTTAAGCCTGTCAAAATCTTCAGTCTCTTCATTTTCCCACTGTTGATCTTTGTATGGAGGTTCTAGGTCTTATGGTTGCAGCATGCTATTCTGTTTGCTCATTTTAATACAAGCTTATTTTGCACAGGCGTCTTTTGCTTGTACTAATTGGTCTGTGATTACGACAGATGTAAGTCTTTATGAATGAGGAGCTTTTTGGTGGTCCATTACATTAATGGGAGTTTGGGCTCCTTGGGAGGCAAGGTTGTCTACAAACATTCTAGCACTGTGTGTGATTTTTAGAGCTCTTCAAGCTTGGCTCTTATTGAGAGGAGAATATTTTCTCTGTTTTCTTTGGACAATGTCACAGCAGTGGCTTATATTACCCATTAAGGTGGTACTCATAGTTCCCTAGCCCTAAGGGAAGTTTTTAAATTCTCTCTTGGGCAGAGGCCAACTGTTGTCTAATTTCTGCAGTTTGTATCCCAGGAGTGTTCAATTGGGAAGCAGATTTTGTCAGTCGTCAGTTACTTTATCCAGGGAAATGGTCTCTTCATCCGGTAGTATTCAATCAAATTGTGGATCTCTGGGGTCTCCCGGAGGTAGATCTGATGGCCTCTTGGTTGAACAACAAACTTCCCAGGTACTTTGCAAGGTCAAGAGATTCTCGGGCAGAGTTTGTAGATGCTTTGATAACTCCCTGGTCCTTTCAGCTTGCCTATGTGTTTCCTCCTCTAGTACTTCTTCCCAGAGTAGTTTCCAAAATCAGGCAAGATAATTCATCAGTGATTCTAATTGCTCCAGCCTGGTCTTGCAGAGTCTGGTATTCAGATCTGGTACAGATGTCCAGTTGCCATCCCTGGCTTCTTCCTCGGAGGCCAGATCTTCTCTGCCAAGGTCAGTTTTTGACCTTGGAGATTAAATTGTTAGTTATTGGCCTAGGGGTTTCTCAGATTCTGTGACTGAGATCCTGATTAAAGGGACAGTCTAGTCCAAAATAAACTTTCATGATTCTGATAGAGAATGTAATTTTAAACAATTTTTTAATTTACTTTTATAACCAATTTTGCTTTTTTCTCTTGGTATCCTTAGTTGAAAGCTAAACCTAGGAAGTTAATATGCTAATTTCTAAGCCCTTGAAGTCCGCCTCTTCTCTCACGGCATTTTGACAGTTTTTCAACACTAGAGGGTGTTAGTTCATGTGTATCATATAGATAACACTGTGCTCACGCAAGTGAAGTTCCAGTGAGTCAGTTTTGATTGGTGAAAATGGATGTCTGTCAAAAGAACTGAAATAAGGGGGCAGTTTGCAGAGGCTTAGATACAGGATAATCACTGAGGTAAAAAGTGTATTTATATAACTGTGTTGGTTATGCAAAACTAGGTTATGAGTAATAAAGGGATTATCTATCTTTTTAAACAATAAAAAAATCTGGTATAGACTATCCCTTTAAGGCTCGGAAGCCAGTTACCAGGAAAAATTATTATAAAGTTTGGAAAACTTCTACTACTTTCTTGGTGTCTTGATCTTGGTTTTTCCTGTTCCATCACAATGATCAACAGTTACAATCCATTATTTTTAAAACTTTAACGACACCGGTGTCAAATAAAACTAATAAATGTTTTCACACTCGTACACTATTATTCAGCTATATTACAATAAATACTATTAAAAATCGATCCCCAAATCATTCACAAAGACATAAAACAACCCTTTTGTAACAATATATGTTCTGAATAAATGGAATAATTTGATACATAAGTTCACTAATACATGCAGTTTAGTTTGCGAGTTTAAGCAAACAACTCTGTGAATGTCAGATCATACAATTTCTATTATTCCATGGGTTATAAAGTTTAAAAATACCTGTCAGTATTGTTTAGATTACGAAGGTCTTTACCACCTCTCTTTAGGGAATCCCCTGGTTCCTAATACCGCCTTTGGCTGTATACCCACAGCACGCAGACTGCTTGTTCTCTTCTCCACTTGATCTTTTTTGCTTTTTAGATCTCCACTGTGTGTCTGCAGGTTTTTTCACTTTATGTCAGCGTTTTTTTTTCCTCTTTCTTTTCTTTCTGTGTCAGCGGTTTCTGGCGGGCAACAGTTCTTGTTTAAACGGCTTCCAGTGTCCTCACCTCCGCCAACCAGATGATATGAAACCTTTTAGTGCGCGCACTTATTTGAAAATACTCCTACCATTACACCTGTTCACCTCCAACCATTACTGATGTATTCCAATTGTCGTTAATCCTGGTGTGCGGTTATGGGAGCAAAGGCTCTGTGTGAGCCGATACGCGTTGATTTTTGTCTCAAGGTTCCTGATGAGAGGATAAAACAAAATAGTGGTCTGATACTAATTAATGCCAATATAACCACTTTTGCTCCCATAACCGCACACCAGGATTAAGACCATTGGAATACATCAGTAATGGTTGGAGGTGAACAGGTGGAACGGTAGGAGTATCTTCAAATAAGTGCGCGCACTAAAAGGTTTCATATCATCTGGTTGGCGGAGGTGAGGACACTGGAAGCCGTTTAAACAAGAACCGTTGCCCGCCAGAAACCGCTGATACAGAAAGAAAAGAAAGAGGAAAAAAAACGCTGACATAAAGTGACAAAACCTGCAGACACACAGTGGAGATCTGAAAAGCAAAAAAGATCAATTGGAGAAGAGAGCAAGCAGTCTGCGTGCTGTGGGTATAAAGCCGAAGACGGTATTAGGAACCAGGGGATTCCCTAAAGAGAGGTGGTAAAGACCTTCGTAATCTAAACAATACTGACAGCTATTTTTAAACTTTATAACCCATGGAATAATAGAAATCGTACGATCTGACATTCACAGAGTTGTTTACTTAAACTCGCAACTAAACTGCATCTATTAGTGAACTGATGTATCAAATTATTCCATTTATTCAGAACATATATTGTTACAAAAGGGTTGTTTTATGTCTTTGTGAATGATTTGGGGATCGATTTTTAATAGTATTTATTGTAATATAGCTGAATAATAGTGTACGAGTGTGAAAACATTTATTAGCTTTATTTGACACCGGTGTTGTTAAAGTTTTAATATTAATGGATTGTAACTGTTGATCATTGTGATGGGACAATAAAATATGTTTAAAATATAAAATCTACAGCTGGAAATCTCTTGCATAGAAATTAAATGACCGAGTTGTAATATATTTATTTATTTCCTTTTTTATTGGTGTTCACAGTCTGCCTTTGTTTGGCGCCTCCCACGATCCTTTTTTTCCTGTTTGTTTATTCATTTGATTCACACTTTGTGAGGAGTGTGAGGAGTGGGTTAGGCAAGTACTGTTTTGACTTGGCTCCTAGACTACGCAGACTTTCTTGGTTTTTCCTAGCATTCTTTCAGGATTCCTCGGATTTTACTATTTTTGCAAGAATATGCATCTCTACATTTTTCCATTATTATGCGGATGTACATTCTGATATAGTAACATGGCCCACTAGTGACCACCAGAGGTTATTAGCACCTTACTTGAGAGCCTAATAAACGGCTTTTAATACATATACATTATATTATCTGTTGTCCCTCTCATGACTTCGGCCGCTAGCCGCAATATAGGGATCGAAAAGCGTAGGTTAAATATGCAAACCTCTTTACTCGTTAGCAAAACAATGGTAATCAGGAAAATAAAGTAGTCTTTTAAAGTGTTTAGAAAAGTTTTCGTAGATTTGCCAGGGAACACAGATGGGGACAAGACATACACATCTAAGTGCAAGGGAGCGATGTGAAGGTAGAGCTGTAGCATTCCCAAACCTTTAAGACTAAAAGTTAGCCCACTCCGGACTTTGTAAAGGAGGAGACTCGTGTTGTATTACAGTAAAGGGAGAACATCCAAACCACTCTTGTATCAGATAGTGGACCTACATGAGAAAGTCACAGGACCAGCACACACTTCGTAGGAATGTACCTTTAAATCACTTTAAGGTGGATGTAGGTGCACACCTGCGGGACCACCCTTTCCAAAGTTCCAGCATTTAATATGAAGGAAAATACACAGGTAGCACTCTGAGTGGAGCAACAGCACCTTTATTGAGCAACATTTCGGGGCTCCTGCCCCTTTATCAAGCTGTAGCTTGATAAAGGGGCAGGAGCCCCGAAACGTTGCTCAATAAAGGTGCTGTTGCTCCACTCAGAGTGCTACCTGTGTATTTTTCTTCAGTTGACCTACATGAGGCCGCCAAAAATGTTAACCACCTGTATCCCTTTAGTATATACTTGTTTGAGTCCAAAGCGGCTAGGTTTGCCAACCGGAGTCTTCATAGGGATTCATACTTGCTGCTGGGTTCAGATCAAGATCTCTTGGCTTGTTGTTATCAGTCCCACCATCACATCTTGCATGCTTCAGGTGATCAATGTCCAGATCTCTCCAGGAATCATTAGAAGCAGGTAGTAAGCGCTGGGGCCCCAAAAAGCCACCACTTGTAATCTGTAGTGAGAAGGTTTTTCCGAAGGTCTTAGTCAGGAGTAGATACGTTAGTGGGTTTGAACACCATCACCAGTGTCTTTTCAATCTCAATTTCATAGCCATCCAAAAGATCGCTAAGCTCTCTAATAATATTGGCGGCAAACTCCATAGTAGGTTTATATAGTAGGTTATAGGCGTGATTCAGGGATTTTGTGAAGCAGCATTAAATATCTGCCTTATACCCCAGTTTCCTGGGGGGGTGTAGTGTGGCAGCCCCAGCTACGCAGATGAACGTCCCTGTAGAATATGTCTGTCACTACACGGCTTAGCTGAAGAGCATAGGTGGTCGGCAAGCTCGTAATGGATCTGTTAGTACCTCAATTCTCTTCAGGGTGCTGTAGAGCATAGGTATGCTTAATTTTAGAGGAGTATCTTAAAGTAAATTCTTATAAATCGGATTTTATGTCAAGAGCTCCACTTAGATGCGTCTTGCCGCTTTGGCTATAGGCTCCGCGCCCCAAACCACTCTTGTATCAGATAGTGGACCTACATGAGAAAGTCACAGGACCAGCACACACTTCGTAGGAATGTACCTTTAAATCACTTTAAGGTGGATGTAGGTGCACACCTGCGGGACCACCCTTTCCAAAGTTCCAGCATTTAATATGAAGGAAAATACACAGGTAGCACTCTGAGTGGAGCAACAGCACCTTTATTGAGCAACATTTCGGGGCTCCTGCCCCTTTATCAAGCTGTAGCTTGATAAAGGGGCAGGAGCCCCGAAACGTTGCTCAATAAAGGTGCTGTTGCTCCACTCAGAGTGCTACCTGTGTATTTTTCTTCAGTTGACCTACATGAGGCCGCCAAAAATGTTAACCCTTTAGTATATACTTGTTTGAGTCCAAAGCGGCTAGGTTTGCCAACCGGAGTCTTCATAGGGATTCATACTTGCTGCTGGGTTCAGATCAAGATCTCTTGGCTTGTTGTTATCAGTCCCACCATCACATCTTGCATGCTTCAGGTGATCAATGTCCAGATCTCTCCAGGAATCATTAGAGGCAGGTAGTAAGCGCTGGGGCCCCAAAAAGCCACCACTTGTAATCTGTAGTGAGAAGGTTTTTCCGAAGGTCTTAGTCAGGAGTAGATACGTTAGTGGGTTTGAACACCATCACCAGTGTCTTTTCAATCTCAATTTCATAGCCATCCAAAAGATCGCTAAGCTCTTTAATAATATTGGCGGCAAACTCCATAGTAGGTTTATATAGTAGGTTATAGGCGTGATTCAGGGATTTTGTGAAGCAGCATTAAATATCTGCCTTATACCCCAGTTTCCTGGGGGGGTGTAGTGTGGCAGCCCCAGCTACGCAGATGAACGTCCCTGTAGAATATGTCTGTCACTACACGGCTTAGCTGAAGAGCATAGGTGGTCGGCAAGCTCGTAGTGGATCTGTTAGTACCTCAATTCTCTTCAGGGTGCTGTAGAGCATAGGTATGCTTAATTTTAGAGGAGTATCTTAAAGTAAATTCTTATAAATCGGATTTTATGTCAAGAGCTCCACTTAGATGCGTCTTGCTGCTTTGGCTATAGGCTCCGCGCCCCAAACCACTCTTGTATCAGATAGTGGACCTACATGAGAAAGTCACAGGACCAGCACACACTTCGTAGGAATGTACCTTTAAATCACTTTAAGGTGGATGTAGGTGCACACCTGCGGGACCACCCTTTCCAAAGTTCCAGCATTTAATATGAAGGAAAATACACAGGTAGCACTCTGAGTGGAGCAACAGCACCTTTATTGAGCAACGTTTCGGGGCTCCTGCCCCTTTATCAAGCTACAGCTTGATAAAGGGGCAGGAGCCCCGAAACGTTGCTCAATAAAGGTGCTGTTGCTCCACTCAGAGTGCTACCTGTGTATTTTTCTTCAGTTGACCTACATGAGGCCGCCAAAAATGTTAACCACCTGTATCCCTTTAGTATATACTTGTTTGAGTCCAAAGCGGCTAGGTTTGCCAACCGGAGTCTTCATAGGGATTCATACTTGCTGCTGGGTTCAGATCAAGATCTCTTGGCTTGTTGTTATCAGTCCCACCATCACATCTTGCATGCTTCAGGTGATCAATGTCCAGATCTCTCCAGGAATCATTAGAAGCAGGTAGTAAGCGCTGGGGCCCCAAAAAGCGACCACTTGTAATCTGTAGTGAGAAGGTTTTTCCGAAGGTCTTAGTCAGGAGTAGATACGTTAGTGGGTTTGAACACCATCACCAGTGTCTTTTCAATCTCAATTTCATAGCCATCCAAAAGATCGCTAAGCTCTCTAATAATATTGGCGGCAAACTCCATAGTAGGTTTATATAGTAGGTTATAGGCGTGATTCAGGGATTTTGTGAAGCAGCATTAAATATCTGCCTTATACCCCAGTTTCCTGGGGGGGTGTAGTGTGGCAGCCCCAGCTACGCAGATGAACGTCCCTGTAGAATATGTCTGTCACTACACGGCTTAGCTGAAGAGCATAGGTGGTCGGCAAGCTCGTAGTGGATCTGTTAGTACCTCAATTCTCTTCAGGGTGCTGTAGAGCATAGGTATGCTTAATTTTAGAGGAGTATCTTAAAGTAAATTCTTATAAATCGGATTTTATGTCAAGAGCTCCACTTAGATGCGTCTTGCCGCTTTGGCTATAGGCTCCGCGCCCCAAACCACTCTTGTATCAGATAGTGGACCTACATGAGAAAGTCACAGGACCAGCACACACTTCGTAGGAATGTACCTTTAAATCACTTTAAGGTGGATCTAGGTGCACACCTGCGGGACCACCCTTTCCAAAGTTCCAGCATTTAATATGAAGGAAAATACACAGTTAGCACTCTGAGTGGAGCAACAGCACCTTTATTGAGCAACATTTCGGGGCTCCTGCCCCTTTATCAAGCTGTAGCTTGATAAAGGGGCAGGAGCCCCGAAACGTTGCTCAATAAAGGTGCTGTTGCTCCACTCAGAGTGCTACCTGTGTATTTTTCTTCAGTTGACCTACATGAGGCCGCCAAAAATGTTAACCACCTGTATCCCTTTAGTATATACTTGTTTGAGTCCAAAGCGGCTAGGTTTGCCAACCGGAGTCTTCATAGGGATTCATACTTGCTGCTGGGTTCAGATCAAGATCTCTTGGCTTGTTGTTATCAGTCCCACCATCACATCTTGCATGCTTCAGGTGATCAATGTCCAGATCTCTCCAGGAATCATTAGAAGCAGGTAGTAAGCGCTGGGCCCCCAAAAAGCCACCACTTGTAATCTGTAGTGAGAAGGTTTTTCCGAAGGTCTTAGTCAGGAGTAGATACGTTAGTGGGTTTGAACACCATCACCAGTGTCTTTTCAATCTCAATTTCATAGCCATCCAAAAGATCGCTAAGCTCTCTAATAATATTGGCGGCAAACTCCATAGTAGGTTTATATAGTAGGTTATAGGCGTGATTCAGGGATTTTGTGAAGCAGCATTAAATATCTGCCTTATACCCCAGTTTCCTGGGGGGGTGTAGTGTGGCAGCCCCAGCTACGCAGATGAACGTCCCTGTAGAATATGTCTGTCACTACACAGCTTAGCTGAAGAGCATAGGTGGTCGGCAAGCTCGTAGTGGATCTGTTAGTACCTCAATTCTCTTCAGGGTGCTGTAGAGCATAGGTATGCTTAATTTTAGAGGATTATCTTAAAGTAAATTCTTATAAATCAGATTTTATGTCAAGAGCTCCACTTAGATGCATCTTGCCGCTTTGGCTATAGGCTCCGCGCCCCATAAATTAATTGTTTTATTTTTTTAATTTTGTTGTTTTATAACATTTAAAATATCATAAATTGTGAGAGTAATGTAAAATTAACTAATGCAAAATTGGCATTCTTGCCCTTTAATTCTATATGATAATGATAAATCATAAGTTATTAAAGGGACAGTAAGTAAAAATTTACTTTCATGATTTAGATAGAGCATTTACTTATCTTATCACATTGGTTGTGTTCTCTTGTCATTGGTTCACATGATATGCTCAGCTATCTCACAATAGTGCATTTGTGCTCCTTCAACAAAGGATACTAAAATAATGAAGCTAATTTGATAATTGAAGTAAAAGCAAAATGTATCATCAAATTTTCCAGGGGAAAATGTTTGTTTGGTGAGTTTATAGACTATAGGTCATATTTATCAATCTCCGCATATTTATCAAGCTCGACGGAAGCAGAAGTTATAAAGCAGACATTAAACGCTACTTCATATCATGTCCGCTCGCACATTAATAACTATGTCTCTATATGTTCTTTGTACAGGTTTGAAAAAGTTAACACCTTCTAAAACATCAAATATTTGGTATGTTGTAAAAAACAGAATTTATGCTTACCTGATAAATTACTTTCTCCAACGGTGTGTCCGGTCCATGGCGTCATCCTTACTTGTGGGATATCTCTTCCCCAACAGGAAATGGCAAAGAGTCCCAGCAAAGCTGGCCATATAGTCCCTCCTAGGCTCCGCCCACCCCAGTCATTCAACCGACGGACAGGAGGAAATATATATAGGAGAAACCATATGGTACCGTGGTGACTGTAGTTAGAGAAAATAATTCATCAGACCTGATTAAAAAACCAGGGCGGGCCGTGGACCGGACACACCGTTGGAGAAAGTAATTTATCAGGTAAGCATAAATTCTGTTTTCTCCAACATTGGTGTGTCCGGTCCACGGCGTCATCCTTACTTGTGGGAACCAATACCAAAGCTTTAGGACACGGATGAAGGGAGGGAGCAAATCAGGTTACCTAAACGGAAGGCACCACAGCTTGCAAAACCTTTCTCCCAAAAATAGCCTCCGAAGAAGCAAAAGTATCAAATTTGTCAAATTTGGCAAAAGTGTGCAGTAAAACCAAGTCGCTGCCTTACATATCTGGACAACAGAAGCCTCGTTCTTGAAGGCCCATGTGGAAGCCACAGCCCTAGTGGAGTGAGCTGTGATTCTTTCAGGAGGCTGCCGTCCGGCAGTCTCATAAGCCAATCGGATGATGCTTTTAAGCCAAAAGGAAAGAGAGGTAGAAGTCGCTTTTTGACCTCTCCTTTTACCAGAATAAACAACAAACAAGGAAGATGTTTGTCTGAAATCTTTTGTAGCCTCTAAATAGAATTTTAGAGCACGGACTACGTCCAAATTGTGTAACAAACGTTCCTTCTTTGAAACTGGATTCGGACATAAAGAAGGTACAACTATCTCCTGGTTAATATTTTTGTTAGAAACAACCTTAGGAAGAAAACCAGGCTTAGTACGCAAAACCACCTTATCTGCATGGAACACCAGATAGGGCGGAGAACACTGCAGAGCAGATAACTCTGAAACTCTTCTAGCAGAAGAAATTGCAACCAAAAACAAAACTTTCCAAGATAGTAACTTAATATCTATGGAATGTAAAGGTTCAAACGGAACCCCTTGAAGAACTGAAAGAACTAGATTTAGACTCCAGGGAGGAGTCAAAGGTCTGTAAACAGGCTTGATCCTAACCAGAGCCTGAACAAATGCTTGAACATCTGGCACAGCTGCCAGTCTTTTGTGTAGTAAGACAGATAAAGCAGAGATCTGTCCCTTTAGAGAACTTGCAGATAATCCTTTCTCCAAACCTTCTTGTAGAAAGGAGAGAATCTTAGGAATTTTTATCTTATTCCATGGGAATCCTTTGGATTCACACCAACAGATATATCTTTTCCATATTTTATGGTAAATCTTTCTAGTTACCGGTTTTCTGGCCTGAACCAGGGTATCTATCACAGAATCTGAAAACCCACGCTTCGATAGAATCAAGCGTTCAATCTCCAAGCCGTCAGTTGGAGGGAGACTAGATTTGGATGTTCGAATGGACCCTGAACAAGAAGGTCCTGTCTCAAAGGTAGCTTCCATGGTGGAACCGATGACATATTCACCAGGTCTGCATACCAAGTCCTGCGTGGCCACGCAGGAGCTATCAAGATCACAGAGGCCCTCTCCTGATTGATCCTGGCTACCAGCCTGGGAATGAGAGGAAACGGTGGAAATACATAAGCTAGGTTGAAGGTCCAAGGTGCTACTAGTGCATCTACTAGAGTCGCCTTGGGATCCCTGGATCTGGACCCGTAGCAAGGAACCTTGAAGTTCTGACGAGACGCCATCAGATCCATGTCTGGAATGCCCCATAATTGAGTTATTTGGGCAAAGATCTCCGGATGGAGTTCCCACTCCCCCGGATGGAATGTCTGACGACTCAGAAAATCCGCCTCCCAGTTTTCCACACCTGGGATGTGGATCGCAGACAGGTGGCAGGAGTGATCCTCCGCCCATTGAATTATTTTGGTCACTTCTTTCATCGCCAGGGAACTCCTTGTTCCCCCCTGATGATTGATATACGCAACGGTCGTCATGTTGTCTGATTGGAACCTTATGAATCTGGCCTTTGCTAGTTGAGGCCAAGCCCTGAGAGCATTGAATATCGCTCTCAGTTCCAGAATGTTTATCGGGAGAAGAGACTCTTCCTGAGACCATAGACCCTGAGCTTTCAGGGATTCCCAGACCGCGCCCCAGCCCACCAGACTGGCGTCGGTCGTGACAATGACCCACTCTGATCTGCGGAAGCTCATTCCCTGGGAAAGATGGTCCAGGGTCAGCCACCAATGGAGTGAATCTTTGGTCTTCTGATCTACTTGAATCATTGGAGACAAGTCTGTATAGTCCCCATTCCACTGTTTGAGCATGCACAGTTGTAATGGTCTTAGATGAATTCGTGCAAAAGGAACTATGTCCATTGCTGCAACCATCAACCCTACTACTTCCATGCACTGCGCTATGGAAGGACGAGGAACAGAATGAAGAACTTGACAAGAGCTTAGAAGTTTTGACTTTCTGACCTCTGTCAGAAAAATCCTCATTTCTAAGGAATCTATTATTGTTCCCAAGAAGGGAACTCTTGTCGACGGAGAACTTTTTCTATGTTCACCTTCCATCCGTGTGATCTGAGAAAGGCCAGAACGATGTCTGTATGAGCCTTTGCTTTTGACAGGGATGACGCTTGAATTAGAATGTCGTCCAAGTAAGGTACTACTGCAATGCCCCTCCGTCTTAGAACCGCTAGAAGGGACCCTAGTACCTTTGTGAAAATCCTTGGAGCAGTGGCTAACCCGAATGGGAGGGCCACAAACTGGTAATGCTTGTCCAGAAAAGCGAACCTTAGGAACTGATGATGTTCTTTGTGGATAGGAATATGTAGGTACGCATCCTTTAGATCCACGGTAGTCATAAATTGACTTTCCTGGATAGTGGGTAGAATCGTTCGAATGGTTTCCATCTTGAACGATGGTACCCTGAGAAATTTGTTTAGGATCTTCAAATCCAAAATTGGTCTGAAAGTTCCCTCTTTTTTGGGAACTACGAACAGATTGGAATAAAATCCCATTCCTTGTTCCTTTATTGGAACTGGGTGTATCACTCCCATCTTTAACAGGTCTTCTACACAATGTAAGAACGCCTGTCTCTTTATTTGGTTTGAGGATAAGTGAGACATGTGGAACCTTCCCCTTGGGGGTAGTTCCTTGAATTCCAGAAGATAACCCTGAGAAAACTATTTCTAGCGTCCAGGGATCCTGAACATCTCTTGCCCAAGCCTGAGCAAAGAGAGAGAGTCTGCCCCACACTAGATCCGGTCCCGGATCGGGGGCTTCTCTTTCATGCTGTTTTGTTAGCAGCGGCAGGCTTCTTGGCCTGCTTACCCTTGTTCCAGCCTTGCATCAGTTTCCAGGCTGGTTTGGGTTGTGAGGCATTACCCTCTTGCTTAGAGGATGCAGAATTAGGGGCCGGTCCGTTCCTGAAATTGCGAAAGGAACGAAAATTAGACTTATTTTTGGCCTTGAAAGGCCTATCTTGTGGAAGGGCGTGGCCCTTTCTCCCAGTGATGTCTGAAATAATCTCTTTCAATTCTGGTCCAAATAGAGTTTTACCTTTGAAAGGGATGTTAAGCAATTTTGTCTTGGATGACACATCCGCTGACCAAGACTTTAGCCAAAGCGCTCTGCGCGCCACGATAGCAAACCCTGAATTTTTCGCCGCTAATCTAGCTAATTGCAAAGCGGCATCTAAAATAAAAGAGTTAGCCAACTTAAGTGCGTGAACTCTGTCCATAACCTCCTCATATGGAGTCTCTCTACTAAGCGAGTTTTCTAGTTCCTCGAACCAGAACCACGCTGCTGTAGTGACAGGAACAATGCACGAAATGGGTTGAAGGAATTGTTCAAAAATTACCAAAATTTCACCACAGTGTCTTAACGCATTAAGAGTATTGCATACCAAATTTCAAAGCTTTAACCCTTAAAATAACGGAACCGGAGCCGTTTACAAATTTAACCCCTATACAGTCCCAGCTATAGCCTTTGCTGAGACCCAACCAAGCCCAGAGGGGAATACGATACCAATTGACGCCTTCTAGAAGCTTTTCCAGCAAATTTCAGATCCTCACACATGCATCTGCATGCCCTGCTCTCAAAAAACAACTGCGCAGTAATGGCGCGAAAATGAGGCTCCATCTACAACTAGGAAGGCCCCCTGACTGGAAAAGGTGTCTAACATAGTGCCTGCCGTTTAATAAACGTTCCCCAAGTTTATAAATGCGAATTGTCAGCATAAATATGAATAAAATGCCCAAATAAAGCAATCGATTTAGCCCATAAAAATGTCTACCAGTTTTTTAGCCCATATTAAGCCCTTTATTCTGTTTGTTTGACTAAGAAAATGGCTTACCGGTCCCCATGAGGGGAAATGACAGCCTTCCAGCATTACATGGTCTTGTTAGAAATATGGCTAGTCATACCTTAAGCAGAAAAGTCTGCTAACTGTTTCCCCCAACTGAAGTTACTTCATCTCAACAGTCCTATGTGGAAACAGCAATCGATTTTAGTTACTGTCTGCTAAAATCATCTTCCTCTCACAAACAGAAATCTTCATCCTTTTCTGTTTCAGAGTAAATAGTACATACCAGCACTATTTTAAAATAACAAACACTTGATAGAAGAATAAAAACTAAATTTAAACACCAAAAAACTCTTAACCATCTCCGTGGAGATGTTGCCTGTGCAACGGCAAAGAGAATGACTGGGGTGGGCGGAGCCTAGGAGGGACTATATGGCCAGCTTTGCTGGGACTCTTTGCCATTTCCTGTTGGGGAAGAGATATCCCACAAGTAAGGATGATGCCGTGGACCGGACACACCAATGTTGGAGAAAAACAATAAAGTAAGATACTTTCTAAAGTCATGTTAGTACAAGTATTTCTATAGAATGCAATAGTTTTCACACTTGGAACCACACATCTGTAGATGGTCTTCTAGATATTTTAAAGGGATAGTCTTAAACTTTCATGATTCAGATGGAGCATGCAATTTTAAGCAACTTTCTAATTTACTCCAATTATCAATTTTTCTTTATTCTCTTGGTATCTTTATTTTAAAAAGCTGGAATGTAATATTAAAAGACGGCCCATTTTTGGTTCAGCACGTGGGTAGCGCTTGTCTAACTGTAAGCATCCAATCAGCAAGTGCTACCCAGGTGCTGAACCAAAAATGGGCCGGCTCTTAAGCTTACTTTACAGCTTTTTAAAATAAAGATATCAAGATAATGAAGAAAAATTGATAATAGGAGTAATCTACAAAGTTGCTTAAAATTGCATGCTCTTTCTGAATCATGAAAGTTTATTTTTGACTAGACTATCCCTTTAATGATGCAAGATGCTGGCAACTAAAATTTGACCTTTCCAACATAAAAAGCTGTGGATGAGCATGTGCACTCAACTGTCTGGTTTCCATACACTAGAACAAAACATAGCTACAGATTTAAGCTTAGAAAATGACAATCAGTTGATTTGCATAGACAAAAAAGTTGTGGATGCACTGTAACATTAAAGTAGAAGCTAGTGCTAGTGGTACAAGCCAGCAGCAGCATATAAAAGAGCTTTTAAAATGATTTTTTAATCGACAGGATTATCAAGAACAAAAGTGATGCTTGCATACTCATTGGCTGACCCATGAGTCAATCAAATGAAAAGGACATTGCTGGATAGCTATCGAATACAATTGTAAATACAAAGCCTTTCCTGTCTGCAGAGTAACTGCAAGACTCAATTACATTTTTTTTGTTTCACACATTTGTCTGTTTATTCGTTAAAGGACCTGTTAGTGTTGCAATTTCAAATTAATGCAAAGAAGACAGCAAGACTAGTGTTTTATTTTTGCATTCATCTGATATGCACATCTAATGAGTACATTATATCAAAACATTCTGTATACAATCTATTTGTGGTCTATTTAAATAAAACTAAAACTGTTTTCATGTTTCAAAAACTAAACTTTTAAAATGAATATCATGGTATTAGGTTAATGCTTTGACTTTTTGCAAAGTTATAATATTGAACCTATTTAAATACATTTCTTGGAAGAGTATCAGTCATATATTTTTATAATGCAAATTATGAACAAAGTGCTTTATGCTGTAACTCTTTCCAATTGTGTTTAAGCCCATGCAAGATAGATTCTGTACTTATTCTGTGCTTGTGTGGGAGATCAGTTACTTATACATTTCTATTCCAATCACATGCAAATTGAATTATTAGATATTTTTCAGGTAGCTGTCTAAAAAAATGAATGATATCACTAGATGTGAAGAAAAGTCAGGTTTCTGTAAAATATACTAAGGCAGATGCCAGAAATTTAAGGGTGTAGAAAAATGATTTAAAGGGATACTTAAAGGTAAAATTAAACTTTCATGATTCAGAGACGGTGTGCAATTTTAAGAGACTTTCTAATTTACTTCCATTATCAAATTGTGCACACTTTTTAAATGCATACTTTCTGAGGCACAAGCTATTACTGAGCATGTGCAAGAGCTCACAGTATATGTGTATATGAGTCTGTGATTGGTTGATGGCTGTCACATGATACAAGAGGCCCCCTAATTGATACATTTTGAATACATTTTCTGTGTTGTATGATGCATTTAGGGGATAGGTTTTCTATTGAAGTCACTGCCCACATACAATAAATAAATTCCTCTGTTATTATTTTTATTTTTAGAAATGACACTCTAAACAGCACATCACTTACAAAAAATGGTTCCTTATTTTAGCCAAATAAAGTGATTATTAAAGAGTGGTGCATTTTTTTTTGTCTATTTACATACTCCTGTGATTTGTTAATTGCAATGCTAGCATGTGTATAGTGTAGGTATACAAAGATTTGTGTAGTTGTATACAACTTTATGTCTAAGAATATGCAAATATTTTTAATAAGACCTTTGCAATATATTATTATATGTTTTGCCCCCTTTTCCTGTAATTTTACTTTGAAAAACAATGTGGGTTTTCCAGTAATGTAATGAGAACTGGAAGTGCACACTGCAGACTTCACAAGCATAACTCTGTCATATATCTGCCCCAATGGCCTTCAACAGGAAGGATAAGATAAAATAAAGCAAATCAATGCAAGTTTTGATACTTTACTAACAAGTCTAGATTGGTTCCTACAAAAGATATTTTGGAGTTTGGCCTAAGAATATTGCAACAAACGATGTTAAAGGGATAGTGAAGTCAAAATTAAACGTTCATGAGTTAGAGAATTTAATTTTTTTTTTAATTTTATTTTTATTTATTTAACAGAAGAAAAAATAATTTCCAACAAAAATATGCCGTACATACATTTTCCCATTTATGGTCTTACAATTTCGACCGCTACAATCTATTGCGTCACGCAGGACGCAGTTTAAATATTTTGAACAGTGGAAAAAAAAATAAGTTTATATTCATACTTGAACATTTTGTTTAGTTTTGAACTTATATAACCTAACTGAGGTAAAAAATAATAAAAGAAGGAGAAAAAGAAGAGAAAAGAAAGAAGAAGAAAATAAGAAGAGAGAAGGAGAAGAAAAAAAAAAAAAAAAAAAAAAGGGGGGGGGGAAGAGGGAATCCTCCTCCTTGTCAGGTGACTCCCCCCGCCCATCAGGAAACTATGCTTGGCAAGATCTATGACAGGTGTCTCAGAAATAGAGTGGATCGACTTTCTCATCTGAATTTCTACCAGGCCCCCAAGAGGACCAGTTCGGAGTTCCTGAATGGAAAAATTAGATCATTTATCTCCATGTCCGGGAGTGATCTGATGAATACTGACCATTTGTTGAAAAATTGTGTAACATCATCTTCGTTATCTAAGTTGGTGTCTCTTTGTTCCAACAGGCATTGTTTTTTTAAGCAATTTTTAATCTCTGGGATGGATGGCGTTACTCTTAGCTTCCATTTTTTCAAAATAAGATACCTGGTAGCTAGTATGGAAAGGAGGACAATGTTGTCATTTTTTTGATGTTCAGAATGGTTTGGGAGCCCAAATACAATTTGTACCTGTGTAAGGCCTGTTATAGGGATTTTAAGAGTTCTGGTAAGCCAGAATTCTAGCTTCCACCATAGGTGTCTGATTTTAGGGCATTCCCATATCATATGGATTAAATTTGCTGCTGTCTGTGCGCATTTTGGGCACTTATTAAACCCACAATTACGGATCCTATTCCCTTTGTTGGGAGTAAAATAAGAATTGTGTATTAGTCTGATGTGTGACTCACGCCAGGTGGCTGACAAAGTGACCTGAGCTATTTTTTTGGATTGATAAGCAAATTAATTTAGTGTTAATAGTGTGATGGAGGGTCATCTGGTTCCATAGTAGAGCCAGTTTCTGGGTCACGAAATCCGCTTTGATTGAGTTGATTAGTTGATAGCATGGGGAGATGGATCTGTGACCACTTTTATACAGTGCTAGCCAGCCTTCCAGTTTTCCCAAAGACCATGTCCAGGCTGAGTCTGCCATAAGCCCTGTGGCAAAATGTCTGCTTTGTAGATATGCGAAAAAATCCTTATTGTTGATGTTGAATTCTCTTTTTAATTCTTCAAATGATTTGACGCATTTTCTATCTGTATCTATTAGACTTATCACTGTATCCAGACCTTGATCATGCCAGATTTTAAATAAAGTTGACCTGAGTCCTGCTGGGAATTTCGGATTGCCACGAAGTGGTAAATATTGTGAGACTTTACAGTTTAGAGATAAGAGTTCCCCTGCTTTCAAAAATATGGAACGCTTCACGAATTTGCGTGTCATCCTTGCGCAGGGGCCATGCTAATCTTCTCTGTATCGTTCCAATTTTAGTATATGTGCTGCCGAAGCGAGCACTAGAGAATTTAATTTTAAACAACTTACCAATTTACTTTTATTTTCAAAATTGCTTCATTCTCTTGGTATTCTTTGTTGAAGAATAAATCAATTAAGGCTCATGAGAGGTCAGGAGCATGCACGTGTCTTTAGTACTCTATAGCAGCAGTGTTTTACAACATTGTTTGTAGCAATGGTATACATTGTTGCAAACACTGCTGCCATAGAGTACTGAAGACACGTGCATGCTCCTAAGCTCTTATGAACCTACCTAGATTTATTCTTAAACAAAAGCTAGCAGGAGAACATGGCAAATTTCATAATTGTTATAAATTAGAAAGTTGTTAAAAAGGGATACTAAACACAACATTTTTCTTTCATGATTCAGTTTTACATTCCTGCTTTTTAAATAAAGATAGCAAGAGACCGAAGAAAAATTGATAATAGGAGTAAATTAGAAAGTTGCTTAAAATTGCATGCTCTCAATAATGAAAGAACATTTTTGGGTTTAGTATCCCTTTAAAATAGCATGTTCTGTCTGAATTATGAAAGTTTAAATTTTGAATTTGCTGTCCCTTTAATTATATTCAGGAAGTTTTGACCCATGATTGATTATTGCAAGACTACATAAAATTCAGGGTTCCAGAGGAAGAGCGTGTGCTTATGAATGAAACCCATGAGTGCTTGCGTGGAGCCTCATGTTGCTAATATAGATGCTGCTTAAAGGGATAGGAAGACCAAAAATGATTGTAATTTATTTCAAAATTTTATTTCTGCTAAACCCAAGGTTATCTTCATTATGCGCCCCTATAACAATGCTCTACCTAGGTAGAACCATCATGGTGGCCCTGCATGTGCAGTTGTAGCCCTTTGTGGAATCAAGCATGCACATAGTGGATTGCATCTGCACTCTGTCTTAAGGTGCGTCACCAACAAAGCGCTGGATACAGAGCGAACATGTGGATTGTGAGGTTGGAGGGCGGGGAGGCGCACGAGGACGCAGAAATTGCACAGGGAGCGGACAGAGCTGATAGTGGGGCAGCAGCAGCTGTATATATTGAGGTAAGTATCCAAATCACCCCTCGACTAAGCATGATCTTATTTTAATAATATTTAAATTAAGGCGCTACGACTGTGCATTCCGGAGAAACAAAGATGTCTGACACGAATTGCGCATGCGATTTTCAGGACAAGCTTGGATAATGAATATTAAAATTGGAACATGCCAACTTGTTTACTATTGGGCAAACAGCAATGCAGAAGTATGCCAATGATCAGCCTACTTTTAAGGGGTTATTTAGAAATAAATATAAGATTTTAAAGGCCCACTCAATGCAGTAAAATTACATAGTTAACTGGTATCTTTTGTTGAACAGCAGGGATGTATGCTTAGGAGCAGGCCCATTTTTGAAGCATAAAATGGCAGCAGTTTTGCAAGAATGTTACCCATTTACAAGAGTACTAGATGATTGCACTATTGTCTGCAATGTAGTGCTCCAGATGCCTACCTAGGTATCACTTCAACACAAAATATCATAGGAACAAAGCAAATTTGTTACTAGAAGTAAATTGTTTTAAAATAGTGTGCGCTGTATGAAATACAAAAGAAAATTGTTGGGTTTCATATCCCTTTAAGCATTTAAAGGGACATGAAAAGTAAAAACTAACTTTCACTGTTTGCATAGAGCATGACATTTTACAAGACTTTTTAGTTAACTTCTATTATCAAATTATCTTCGTTCTCTTAATATACTTTGCTGAAAAGCCTACCTAGGTAGGCTCAGTCACAGCAATGCACTACTGTGAGCTAGCTATTTAAAGGGACATTAAATCCAAAAAGTTTCTTTCATGATTCAGATAGAGAATCCAATTTTAAACAACATCCCAATTTACTTCTATTATATAATTTTCTTCATTCTTTAGATATCCTTGCGGAAAAATCGCAATGCACATGATTGAGCAAATCACAGGATGCATCTATGTGCAGCCACCAATCAGCTGCTACTGAGCCTATCTAGATATGCCTTTCAGCAAAGGATATCAAGAGAATTAAGCAAATTAGATAAAAGAAGTAAATTAGAAATATCTTTAAAATTGCATGCTCTATCTAAATCATGAAGGAAAAAATTTGGGTTTCATGTCGTTTTAATTTTGAGCTTAATGGTCCCATAAAAAGCTGCCTTTGAACACAATGATGCAATTATAATCTCAGAAAATATACTTTTATAAATGGTGTCTTATGAAGAGACTTTTATATACTTTTCTTCCAATCCAAACATGATATCAGCTCTTTAACCCCCATACAACGATAAATGTGAAGTACGTACATTATAACATTACAATACAAACCTTCTATACAGGGATACAATTAGTATTTTGGTTATATATTCAATTTTACATACCTGTTTGCAACTCTACATTGAAAGAGTCTGAAAATCAAGCCAATTATCATAATATGTGGTGTTTTTTTTGTAGGAAGATGTTCAGCATTAGACAGTTAAAAGGGTTCTCTGCCATTAAGAGCATGTTAATATTCTTAATAATGTCTCCAGTAAAGAATTCTTTTATCTCCTTATTACATTATGCAAAAAAACTTGAAATGAAAAGATATTTGTAGGAACGTTTTAAGGGAGGGCATCAATCAGGTGTAAAAAAAAAAAAATGTTCTTAGTATAGTTTATAAAAGGATAAATGTCGGTTTCATTTTGTGTGAACAAAGGAGCTAATATTAAGACATGTTCTTCCGAAGACCTACTGTGCAATTGAATAAATAAGTTGTATTCGTATAATGAGGAAAGGTTTGTAATTAAAATTCAGCTTTTGTGACACGTGCTATAGCTTTGTAATAATGGGTGTCTCAAGAGGATACTTTCTGCTTCTTTTTAGTTCAGTAGTAATTTGTAAATCCTTTTAACTTTTGTACTGGTAAACAAATTTGTCATAAATGTGACAATTTTATTTATCATCCATCTCATTGAAATGTTGAATATTTTAACTGAATTGAGTCAATATTTTAAAATGTATCAATGTTAGGAAAATATATTTTAAAGAGACATGAACGCCAAATTAAACTTTCATGATTCAGCCAGAGCATGACATTTTAAGAGCTGTTTAAATTTGCGTCTATTAGCAAATTTACTTCATTCTCTTGGTATTCTTTGTTAAATAGCATACCCAAGAAGCTGCAATACCCTGCTGATAGACTATTTGTGATTGGCTCACCAGATGTGTTCAGCTAGGTTTCAGTAATGCATTGTTGCTCTTAAGCTGACTTTAAATTTGGGGTTAATATACTAAGCAGCGTAGGAAAACTTGCTTCTTAAACTCTCCGCCTCCTCTGACATAGCGGATATAAATCACCCAGAACACATTTGTTTAAGGATGATTGACAGGCCCTTTTCTCATGTAATCCTAACTTGGTTTGAATAAAAAATAGAAGTATTTACACTTAAAGGGATGGTCTACACCAGAAATTTTATGGTTTTAAAAGATAGATAATCCCTTTATTACCCATTCCCCAGTTTTGCACAACCAACACAGTTATATTAATACACTTTTTACCTCTGTTATTACCTTGTATCTAAGTATCTTCTGACAGCCCCATGATCACTTGACTTTTTATTTATTATCTAATGACTTGCATTTAGTACAGTGTTGTGCTAACTCTTAAATAACTCCCCGGGCATGAACACAAAGTTATCTATATGTCCCACATGAACTTGCAGTCTCCTGTTGTAAAAAGCAAATAAAAAAGCATGGGATAAGAGGCTGTATGTAGTGGCTTAGAAACAGGCAGACATTTAAAGGTTTAAATGTTACAAATTATATTAATATAACAATGTTGGTTTTGCAAAGATGGGGAATGGGTAGTAAAAGCGTTATCTATCTTTTTAAACAATAACAATTTTAGTGTTGACTGTCCCTTTAAAATAATTTTTGTTTTTGCTATCAGAGCAAACTGAGAATTAAACGCAGTGGGGTTAATTACAGTCCTTTACAAAAGCTTTCCAAATGAGTTATCTACAAATAACTTTAATGGTGGATTTTGTAGAAAAATCATTAGATAAACCTCTGTACAGGATTGTGATCGAAAACAGTGTCTGGGAATGGTTCAAGCACAAACAAATCTCAACTGAAGATACTTTGCATAGAGAGCTTGTCTGTTATAAGATCCTCAATGGGATTTACACAAGAAAATAATTATATTTTATTTATGCAGTAAAAATCACATTTAAAGGAATAGTCTAGTCAAAATTAAACTTTCATGATTCAGATAGAGCATGCAATTTTAAGCAACTTTCTAATTTACCCCTATTATCAATTTTTATTTGTTCTCTTGGTATCTTTATTTGAATGTAAGCATAGGAGCAGGCCCATTTTTTGTTCAGCACCTGGGTAGCGCTTGCTGATTGGTGGCTACATTTAGGCACCAATCAGAAAGCGCTTCCCAGGTGCTGAATCAAAAATGGACCGACTCCTATGCTTACATTTCTGCTTTTTCAAATAAATATACAGAGAGAACTATGAAAAAATAATAATATAAGTAAATTAGAAGGTTGCTTAAAATTGCTGCTCTATCTGAATCATGAAAGTTTAATGTTAACTAGACTATCCCTTTAATGTACAATAACATTTAATATTATTAAATTAAACTTGTACCAACAACTGCAGAATTCAAAGTATATTTTTTATTGCAAAATGAGTCTTGCAGACATGGCAAGAGGGCAAAACATGGGCGTTTAATGGGTGTATCATAAGTTCTCTCACAGATCTGATTGTATTCTCTAAGCATGTTACACCAGCAAGTCACACTGTTTTTTCTTATCGCACCAAACTGGCCAGTTTGTCAAAAATACTGCAATGAAAGTTTTGCATTAATAGAAAACAAGATATACACAAAACTAGAAATAAATGCAAGTTGAAGTGCACAGACTTTAGTGGTGTATTTAGGTTTTGTGCTGCCCTAGGTACTCAAAATTCTGCTCCCACTCCAGGTTTTAGGCCATTTTGGGCCATAATATCTTTTGGTGAGGGGGTAAAGTTACTTTTTTTTTTCATGGCATTTCCAAAGTAAATGTTCATGTTCAAGTTTGCATGTGTGTATATATGTTGTGTGCATGTGTGTGTAGTGTGAGTGTTTGTAGTGTAGTGTGTGTAGTGAGTGTGTGTATAGTGAGATTCAAAAAGTGCAGCCGCCACAAATCTGCTGCCCTAGGCAAGTGCCTTGTTTGCCTAGTTCATAATACGCCCTGAGTGCACTGCACTGCTTAAAAGTACAGAGAGAGGGGGTAACTTAGTGGAATCCAAGGGGGTGGAGATGATGGAGAGGTAATTCAGCTGGAAGATGCCTATGCATAAATTTAACATATCAACACTAACAATAATGGACAATAAGGGAACTGGGGTTTGAAACTATAGATGACCAGGATGCTGTTATCAACATTAAAAAGGCAAATTTGAATTTTATTGGTGAGGATTGAGTAGCACATAAAGACTTTAAGAGACTCAGTGGAGGATGTGTAGAGAAAAGTACAGAGAAAAAAAGGTGTCTGAAAAAAATGTATTTAAATAAAATATAAAGGAATGATGGTAACCTTAAAGGGATATGAAGCCCAAAAAATTCATATCCCCTTTAAATATCTGCTTGTGAATGCAAGAATCTTAAGGTAACAAAATGGTGGAGCTACAGCAATTTTCATATGACGAACAGTAAGATATAACTGGTATTACAAAAACCTGGTGGGATGAAACTGGCAGGTAATTTAATAATTTAATTTAGATATGGGCCAGATTATAAGTGGAGTGCAAAATATAGATTTCGCTTAAGTGATATTTGCGCCCCACTTTGTAATACCAGTGCACGGTAATATTGCAAGCTCATGGTAGTAATAACCAGCCACTTGTAATGGCAAATGTGCCCGTTTGCGTGTGTGCGATAATTTAGCGCTCCACTTGTAATCTAGGTCATAATGTTTAGGAGGGATAAAGGAAAGAGGAAAGTGTATATGTTAAACCTAAACTAAAGCCTAATAATAAATTATTATACGGTGATAATCTGGAAGCTTTATGCATAGAAATTTGTTCTGGAGCTTAGAAGGCCAATTAGTGAATTTTAAGAATATGCTACAGACCACCAAATATTAATATTGATGAAGAAGATCGTCTTTTAGCACAGACTGATAAAGCAGCACGCATGGGGCAAGGTTTGATAATATATTTTAATTACCCAGACATTGGTTGTGATATTGGGACTAGTAGCTCAGCTAAACAGAACAACAGCTTCATGACTAATAGGGGCACCAACTAGGGGCCAAATTACAAATGGAAAGCTAATGATAGCACGGCCGTGATAAGCAGTATTGCAAGACCGCTGTATTATTTGCGCTCAACTTGATATTACAAGTTAATGGTTAAATGGCCTTTATGCTCGACGGGTTGGTGCGCCCAATATCGCTCATATTATATTATTGTAAGTTGAAAGTTATAGATGGCGTGAGAGCGAAAGTCCAAATACCCTTCAAAAAATTAGCGCACCCCGAAACCTGAAGTATCGTGTAAGCATAAAAATAAAAGTGGCACAAAACACATTTAAATAAAGTATTACACTCATATTTACACTATCCAATAATAAAAAACTATATATATATATATATATATATATATATATATATATATATATATATATATATATATATATATATATATATATATATATATATATAAATATATAAGTTATAAGGGTTCAAAAGTATAGTGTATATAACAAGGTAATGAACTGAGAAGGCCTCAAAACCTGATGAATATATTTGTGTAAATATATATATATATATATACACACAGTATATTTATATATATATATATATATATATATATATATATATATATATATATACTGTATTATATATGTATGTTTGTGCATACATATACACATTCCGACTTACAAACACACACATATATCTATCTATATATCTAACATCCAAATTAGGTGCACTCACTGTTACTCAAGCCACATCCGCCGGGGTGCTGCGTGCAATGTATACAGCAATAGCAGTTAGTCCCACCAGGAGAAAAAATACGCTGCACTCACCGGTCTTCAAAACAGTTTCAAGTTTTTAATAATTCCTCACATCAAATATCAGCATAATAAGGTAGTCCCAAACGTTTTGGTACCAACCGGTACTTTCTCAATGGGTAGAAGATAATCCTGTGTCCTGATAACCTCTATTGAACCCACACACCCACTCATCTATTATACCCCTCGGTGCGGACGAGACTTCCGGTGCTTGTGAGGTGCCGCCCACAACACGTGTCATCATTTCTCTGTCAGAGTACAATCAAGCACATGGCTAATTTACATATCCTCGCCTACCGGTGACGACAATATCTATACGTCACCCTCACAACACAGCGATCGTGTTCGGCATCACCCCGGCAGCATCAGGAAGTCCCTTTTAACTACTTACATTTTAAAAACAGATATAGAACATCAGTATGTTTAGATTATAAGTACAATCCAGCATACTGCGCAATTTTTTTATTATTAAAAGTGTTAGACAACACAAGAGTCCCTCTTTGCAATTCTGACATTATATGAAACCAATATGTTACGAAACTTTCAACGTTGTTGTAAAAAAATACTGGTGTAGATCACAGCTCCTCTATCCTGTTAAAATACTTGCAATATAAGTATTTAGTGTGTTTCAGAGCATATTGGAATATGGTAGAAATATTTAATGCAGGCACCAACACACTCACTGATTAACTTTTCTTCGACTTTAAGGGATATAAACCCCTATGGTGTAAATGTCACTTAGAATCAGAGTCAACTCTTTTCCAAATACCAAAGGCTACCTAGATCGACCAATTATAGCAGCATTGCTATAGGAATACGTTGTAGTCCAATTGTACGTTCAACCCTTTTGGGGTCACAGTGTCAAGTCGGTAGATCCAGGATGCTTCCACTTGAAGGAGTTTTTTTATGTCTATCTCCCCCTCTCCTCAGGGGGGCACATGATCAATTAGCATAGTCCTCAAGCTGGCCGCCGTATGTCCAGCTTGAGAGAAGTGTCTGGCAACCGGTTGATCTGATGTCTTTTTGTCAATCGCTGTTCTTATGGCGTGACGGTGGTTTGCCATCCTCTCTCGAAAGGTGGTAGAGGTCTTGCCCACATAAACAAAAGAGCACGGACACATCAGTATATAGATAACATAAGTACTGGTACAGGACAGTCTATGCAAGATTTTGTACTTCTTCCCTGTACGAGGATGATGGAAATTAGCCCCAGTGAGCATGCTATTGCATGTCGTACAATCTCCACATTTGTAGCACCCTAACTTCTTCTTGCCATCCATCCACATGCCCCTTTCTCATAGCACTTGACAGGATCATTATGTACCAAAATATCTTTTAAGTTAGAGGCTTTCTTGTAGACAATACGAGGGGCTCCAGTTCGTGTGAATGGGAGTGATTTGTCTGATTTCAGTTTTTTTCGTGGCTGTAATAGTGTCATCTGATCATATTGTGACAATTCGACATGTGTCTTTCAATATCTTTGGTTCTGTAACCTCATTGTTTTAATTTGGACTTCATCTCTTCTTCTTGGGCACTCCTGGTATTAGCAAGTGTGTTGTTGCTTGCGACTCGCATAAGCTGAGAGGAAATTACCCCCCTCTTTTGATGTTCAGGATGGAAGCTAGTGGAAAGTAATAATGAATTCCTGTCTGTGGGCTTAGAGTAAAGAGATGTGGTGAATTTATATCCCTCATTATCAGAATTTATATTAATATTCAGGTCTAAAAATGGGATGGTGTTGTTACTGTAGGCAAACTTAAAACGTATAGTTGATTCAATTTTGTTGAGGGTATCAACCCAATGGGTTAATATTTCAGCTGAACCTCTCCATATCAGGAATACATCATCTATGTACCTGATATAGAGTTTGATATTAGTGACTGACAGAACATTCATAACAGTAATCTCATACCAGGACATGTAAAGATTGGCATATACAGGAGCCATATTTGAGCCCATAGCAGTCCCTGCTACTTGTAGGAAATAATACCTCTCAAACTTGAAAAAATTATTCTCAAGACAGAAGGTAAGTAGTTTAAGCAGGAACTCTATGGGCGGTCCCGCATATGCCAATGATGTACCAACCATTGATCTGACAGCCTGCACACCGCCACCATGACGGATGACAGTGTACAGACTGTCAACATCCATGGTAACCATTAAGTCACCAGGTTCCAACCAATCCAAACTCATCAATTTCCTAATAAGTGAGGGAGAATCAAGTATGAAGGAAAAAGATTCCTTTACCACTGGTTGTAGATGGTAGTCTATAAATTCAGCTACCTTAGAACACAATGAGTCCCAAACAGACATAATAGGTGTGCCAGGGGGTTTTGTCAGAGTTTTGTGTATCTTGGGCAATAGGTACAGTACAGGTATCACTGGAAAGGGTATAGTCATGAAGTCATATTCACTTTCATTAATCATCCCTGCTTCAAAACCGCATTTAAGAATATAGTCCAGTTCTTTTTTGAAGGCTATTGTTGGAGTAACCCTAAGTTTGCAATAGATGGTATTGTCCGATAGTTGTCTATAAGCTTCATCATGGTAATCGGAGTAGTTCTGAATAACAATCGAACCCCCTTATCTGCAGCATGTATGACAATTGAATGATCATTTTTAAGACTTTGTAGCGCATCCCTCTCCCCTTTTGTGAGGTTCAGATAATATTTGTCTGTTTTTATCTGTTCACACGAATCGGATAGAAGGGTTAAGGTTGATAGGGTCAAAACTACTCTGGGGTTTAAATTTGTTGAAAGCTGGTTGTTCTTTGTCCTTAAAAAAATCTTTTATTTTCAGCTGTCTTTGCAGCTTGTAGATATCCACATTCATGTGGAACTTATCTACTTTTGGGGTAGGGACAAAGGACAGGCCTTTATTCAACAAGTTTTTCTCATTTTCATTGAGGGGCCAATCACTAAGATTATAAATAATGTTTACCTCTTCTTTGTGGACTTTTTCTTTGTATCCTCCCCTTCTGGCATATTGTCTATGTTGTTTCTTTTTGAGGGAAGAGGGTTTTTTTGGAACAATCTTGTAGTGATCCCACCTAAAGGGAGTCCACTGCCACTAGCACTATTGGAAGTGTCCACATCACACTCAGATGAGTCACCACCACTGCTGTCCACTGTGTTGATGTTAGTTTTGTTATTAAAGTGTCTTCTACGTCTAGACTGGAATCTAGTGTCCTCCCTACCATATAGTCACCTGTATACTCTTTTTTCTCGGTAGTCCGTTTCTACAGTGGTTAATTAATTGTTTTTAAAGGACAATAAGTCATTTCGATATTTGTTGACCTGTACTTTTTTTACCCAATCTTCACTAGTGTCGTCAGTCAGGGTCTGGTAACTAAGTTGTTTTACCTCATTTATTTCAATTTTGATCAAATTCAGTAGTCTATTAGACTCTTCAATTACCAACAGTATAAGGTCATACAAGCATTTATTCAAGATAGAACACCATTTCCTGCAGAAGTCAGGGTTAGATCTTCCTATAGTAGGAATATTCTTAATACGAAACCCTCGAGGTATGCTCTTATTCTTATGATAATTGGATAAATACACCGTGTGCAAGTGGTGATCAACCTCCCTTTTTTGTAAATTCAATAGTTTATGGTAAACATCAAGGGGTGTTTCTCCCCTCAGCTCATGCAAGTCAGTTGTTACTAGACATGTGCGATTCATTTCGGATTGATTCGGAAATTTGGCCGAATTCGTAAAATTCGGATCGTTCCAAATTTCCGAATTAAAATACTGCCGAATCTACCGAATAAATCCGAATTAGTTCGGATTTATTCGTATTTATTCGGTAGATTCAGATGGCCATGGATTACACTAGTATTGTACAGTATATTAGGTTATATCACTCTGCTATGGGTTACACCTAATATACTGTACATAATACTAGTCTAATCCCACCTAACACTTACCGAAATTCTGAATTTCCGAACCGAATCAAACATAATCCAGCCGAATTTCTTCGAATTCGAATGAATCCAAAATGAATCCGAACCGAATTGATTCAAATTTCTCCGAATTCGAATCGATCCGAACCGAAATTCGAAAAATTCCGAATCGATCCGAACCGAACCAAATAATTTTCCCATGCACATATCTAGTTGTTACACGGATCCTTTCTGCATCCGCTTCAGTAAAGACAAAAGAGTCTTTATTAACACAATCATCTCCAGCATTAGATGTATTATACTGAGTGTATCCCAAAGCTTCCATGTTATAATACAACTAGGTAAGCTAACCCAGAGGTAAGCAAATAGAATTGAAACAATCCAGCATATAAGGCAGTTTGTGCAAAGGGTTGTCTCTTTAAAACATTATAAAATCAAATGCACAGCTATTGTATTTCAACTGTAGCAGTTAAAGGCACTTCAGATATATCTACATATCTAAATATCTATACATATATATATATATAATATATATATATATATATATATATATATATATATATATACACACACACACACACATATATATACATATATTTAACATTGTTATATCTAAATATCTATCTATCTATCTATCTATCTATCTATCTATCTATCTATCTATCTATCTATCTATATTGTATGCAGAGATAGAAGCGCTCTACCAGGAATGAACAACAGCTCATCAGCTAGTTCTATAGCGAGTTACCACCTAGGAACAACCTGTTTTAGACCAGTGCCAGTGTGCTTTTCACAGTGGAAGACTTTCCTGAAGTATGTCAGTCTGATCCCGCAAAGTATGGTCAGTCCAGCCCCGAAATACCAGGCAATTCTCCTCTGAACAAGGAACATGACAAGCCCAGATGAACGTTGTGGCCTCCTATGGGCCTCGTCAGTGAGGTGCAGCCACATTCCTCTAAGCACACACACATATATATATATATATATATATATTATGATCCTCTTAATACGTTTTTAACATTGTTATACATATTAAAATCTTATTGAAACAAAATACGCACCTTAATATAACTCATGTCGGCTATAGCGCACATGAAGAACATAGGAATTTGCATATGCCCTTACCCAACAAGAGTTATTTTACGGTACATTATGAATTTATTTGGTATATATGAAAAATATTAAAAACGATTACAAGTTTATTAATTTTGAGGTTATTAAAATGTATAATACATCATGAACAGCAACATTGACATATTTTAATAGTTGTATTAATTATTATCAATTATAAATATATATTTTTTAATATTTTATTTCAAATAGTTACTTAATGCACTCTAATACAACTCACGCTAGCTATAGCGCACATGAAGAACATAGGAATTTGCAGGAACAGGAGTTATATTAGGGTGCGTTAAGTATTTATTTATATAGTCAATAATAATTAATACAACTATTAAAATATGTCAATGTTGATTATAATGACTTATTTTAATTTATAAGAGTCTCACAATGAATCATTTGTAATTATTACTAATATTTATTCATATTTTATAGCAAATAAATACATAATGGGCCCTAATATAACTCCTGTTGGCATAGCGCAAAAGCAAATTCCTATGTTTTTTCCTTCTTTTAATTTTTTTTTGGTTTTGCGTTTTGTTTTGACATTTTCTTAAAAACTACCTGTCCTAGTTTTTTTGTGCATTTTTTTGTCCATTGTGGTTTTATTTTAGGTCTTGTGTTTTTAGATAGAAGGTTTTTTTTAAGGGTAGCTTACTTTTTTAAGTAATTGTCACAGTTCTTTATTTTATTAAGAGTGTTTTGTGTTGAGTTATGGATAGCGGGGTAATAGTATTAGAGGGAGGGGGGAGAGAGGAGTAGAGAAGGGGAGCGGGGTAGAGGGTAGCGAGGGAACTGAACAGCTTTATTTGCTAGCCTGGATATTAGGGGTGGTCAGGTAGGGTTAGGTGGTAGGTAGGGGGATAGGAAATAGGGTTAGGTAGAGGTAGATAGGGGGATAGGAAAAGGGAGGGATAATTTAATGGCTGGTTGTGGCTTCATTCTGCCTTGTGGGATAGAACCAGAGGGTAGGGAGCAGAGAGGTAGAGTGTCTAACCCTAGGATAGCGAAGTCTAGAGTAGGGACAGAGGGAGGCCTGAGTCTGGGCCTGTAGAGTGTGGGGGAGGGAATAGGAGAACTCATGCCATAGGGACTGATCAGGGAGAGAGGGCTGGTCCCTCATTACAGACAAGAGGGCATGCATCTGCTGGGTAAGCTCAGAGGCCCAGGAAGAGGGAGGAGCGGTACAGTGAGGATAATAAGTTGGCGATGATAAAGGTCTATGTGCAGAGAGCCCCCCAGTTGGAGAGGCGCATTTTGTCCAGCAACATTCAACATCTATGGGAGGAAATCAGGTAGGATTGCATTGAAGTTATTAATCAGCCAAGCACCATAGCCAGCATTAATCACCAGTGCAGAGACTGCGGGCGGGTGGTGAGGGAGAACATGAAGAAGGAGGAAGAGTTGGTACGAAGTGGAGGTCCACGCATCACAAATAGTGGTTGGGAGGAGCGCATGCGCTGCAGAATGGCTGAAGTGGCCGGGCCCAATGTCCCAGGAGGAGAAGAGATGACTGTGACATCTTTTGAAGGGTAATCGTGTAAGTATAAAGTGTTTTCAGTATTTGTAATATTTTTTAAATTTTATTAAAAACAAAAAATATGTTAATGTATTTCTGGCAAAACATAATTGCAAAAACTAGAGGTCCCTTGCTGAATGTGCTGATGATCCAATCAGAAGCGCTAGTCACACAATTCAGCTGTGTAACTAGTGCTGCTGATTAACTCTGCAGCAGATTTCACTTAGGACTAGCATTTTAATGTGGGTACCTAGGGGTTCTTCTACTATGGGTTTAACCCCGTTGCTGTATTACAGCATAGAGATTTAAAGGGAAGCTAATTTTTCATTTATATGCTCAATCAGGTTTTCTTTAAATGTCCCTTATAAAAAAATGCCAACTCCACAAATCAATTACACAATGTCCCCTCTGATTCCGGGAGAGAACCAGTTCACCCTGGAAGAAGTGTGTGCTCAGGCCCTTTCCCCTGGATCAACCTGTGAGGCCTCCCCAGCATTTCCTACCACCTCTAACACCACTCGCATCACCGGTGTTTTATGCCCTACCTGTGCTCTACCTCCACAGGCTGTACCACAAAGGTTAGCAGCAGACGGAGAGAGGATGCGAGTCTATATGTCTGTTTTTGAATTGTACACCAAGAAAGTGTATTATGGGGAATAATTGGTTGTGGTACATTAATTATTAACATGTTTACATAATTGCAAAAAAAAAAATTATCCTGACAATGTAGTATGTCAGGTAAAACTGCGCAAAACATGAAGCCCCAGCGATGCCTGTTAGTATACAGGCCCGATCGCTGGGGTAGGAGTGGTTGGGAGCCCCCAGATCTCCCTCAAGGTGGGAGAGTGCTAGCGACGGCTCTAAGCCATCGTTAGCACCTGAGTGAGAAACTCTGCGACGGCTCAGAGCCGTCGTTAGCACTGAAAGGGTTAATAATAATGAGTGCAAGTCAATTGCACTTGGTCTGAAAGGGCAAGAGTCTGCCTTTAAAAATTAAAATGAAAAAAATCTGTCACTTATAGTTGCTTTGTGAGCAATTTAAGACACAGGCCATGATTGTAACACACGTATGCCATTAAACAGTCCTTGCTCCATAACTGGCGGTTGCTTTGTGAGCAATAAAAAATAGGACATAGGTCATTCTATCACCAGTTTCCACATTTACCCACATCAATGGAAACTAGGCCTATGTTTGCAGGAAAATGTATTACTGTTTAGCAGCATACACAGATATGCTGTGGATGGCGTGCGCAACTATAACCAAAGACCACACATTTGTAGAGAGCTACTAGTGGTTTCTGTAATGAAAATCCTCATTAACTAATAACACTATTAAATCCCTAAGTAGTTGTGTTTGAAAACTATAACAGAGGGTATGCACAGAATACTTGCATATGCCACTGATACAGCTTTTATTATAGTAATTTCAAGCAATATGAACTTATTTTGCAAATTAAAAGACACTTGCAAATGATTATTATTTGGAAACGTCTAATTTAATTAAATTTTTCAAGGAGGATTACAACAAATGCATTGCAAACTCCAAGGGGTTATTTATTAAGCAGTGGATGCAGCTTCTGAGCCCCATCGTTTCAGGTCCGCCTGAAATGGAAGTTAAGAAGCAGCGACCGCAAGACCGCTGCCACTTAACTTCTGTGGCGGACTGAAATCATCCCAATCTGATCGGGATGATTAAGGGCCCCAGCTAGGGGCCACTTTGCCGCCAGTGAGCAGGGGGCCGCATTGCACAAGCATTTCACTAGAAATGTTTGTGCAATGATAAATGCAGACAGCGTATGCTGTCGGCATTTAGCTAGGTTGAGCAGACATGATTCGCTATAGCGAATCATATCCACTCGACCTTTGTTAAATCTACCGCCAAATATCAACCAATCCTCATTTTGTCAAAATTGAGAGTAAGCAAAAATATACAGTAAGATAAACAGATAGCAAAGGCAAGAAGGCTTTATATACATGAGTATGTTAAACCTTCTGTAGAACTTTTGAGGTCCATCATGGACCTCTCCATAAAAAAATTAAGTATAACTCAAATATCTCAAAAGGCCCCTTTTGTTATGTAAAAGCTATTAAATGCCCCTAGGATCCCAGTCCAAACTATTTATATATATATATATATACATATATACACACGCATATATAGCAAACACCCTGACATATGCATTAGAAACAAAGAGAATGTGATTTTTAATAGAAATTCTTCAAACACCTTTGTACTTCACTTACAAGAAAGCATACGCTGCTTACATTTAACATTGCACAAGCATATCTAGTGAAATGCTTGCGCAATGCCACCCCTGCTCACTGGTGGCCAATCGGCTGCTAGCAGGGGCTGTCAATAATCCCAATTGGATCAGATCAGGATAATTTCAATCCGCCATCTTAAAGGTGGCAGACAAGATAAGGAGCAGTGGTCTTACAACCCCTGCTTCTTAACTTCTGTTTCAGGCAACCCTGAAACGATGGGGCTCTGAAGCTGCATCAGCTGCTTAATAAATGGAGCCTTAAAAGTCATCCAGCTAGCTCTCCCTCCGGGCAAGGCACTCAGTCAGTGGAACACGCTCACTCAAAATTTGGGTCTCTCGAAGCAGCCTCTTGAGGTGGTTAGAGATGATCTAGTGTGGGAAAGGCAAACAGGCTCGACTGGGAAGAGTCAAAGAAGCCTTGTGCAACTGGTCCCATATCTATAAGCTAGAAGCATCTAGAATCTTATAGATGTGGGTCCAGTTGCACAAGGCTTCTTTGACTCTTCTCAGTCGAGCCTGTTTGCATTTCCCACACTAGATCATCTCTAACCACCACAAGAGGCTGCTTTGAGAGACCCAAATTTTGAGTGAGGGTGTTCCACTGACTGAGTGCCTTGCTGGAGGGAGAGCTATCTAGATGGCTTTAAAGGGTCCAGGAGGCTTTTGTAGCACATCTCAAGTGCTTGATACTCTGTGATTATATTGGTATCTGCATGTGTAGGTTATCTATCACACTGATTGTGCACTATTGTGGCGCCTTCTTCTTTTTGCTATTTTTTAGACCAATTTCACTTAGCTCACCATCAAGTCTTGGAAGAAGTATACTGCCTCTTTATTGTTTGAAGAGTCCTTGGGATCTATTGCTATCTTTCGGACTTCTCACATCCTTCATTTCATAAGTATATGCGATTGCATATGAGACGTTATTTTTGTGTTGTTTTGTATTACTATCTGTCACATATATTTGCTGACATTCATTGATCTTTTTTAAAGCATTTTTTCACTGTTACGATCACATTTACATAGTGTCTGTATCTCTTGTTTGAATCACTTGTACAGTGCTTGATCCTAGTATAGGTTTTGTGTTTTCTTTTCAAGTGATATTATCACTGCTAAATATATATTCTTGGGGCGCGATCCGATATAGATCGTAGTTTGCGGCGCAAGCGAGGGAAGCCCCGCCGCCCGTAGTTTCAGCTCGCAACTCGAGCTATCCCATATACGGTGCCGTCAGATGCTAAAGTGCCGTAAATCTGATAAACCAGCAATGTCCAGAAATCTGCGTAAGTACAAATTTCTGGAGTCGCCAGTGACTTATGGCACTTTAGAAACTGCTGGCGCCTACAAAACCTGACTAAGTTATTAAATCTCCTGTACTGTCTAACACGCCTCCCAAACATAGCCCGACACGTATACCCCTCTATCCTCTATCCCCCCTCACTCTCCTAATAATTAAAAATGTATTAACCCCTAAACCGCCACTCCCGGACCCCGCCGCCACCTAAAAAAGTTATTAACCCCTAAACCGCCGCTCCCGGACCCCTCCACCATCTATATTAACTACCCCCTAATGTGAGTTCCTACCCCGCCGCCACCTACATTAACTACCCCCTAATGTGAGCCCCTATACCGCCGCCAGCTACATTAACTACCCCTAATGTGAGCCCCTATACCGCCGCCAGCTACATTAACTACCCCCTAATGTGAGCCCCTATACCGCCGCCAGCTACATTAACTACCCCCTAATGTGAGCCCCTATACCGCTGCCAGCTACATTAACCACCCCTAATGTGAGCCCCTATACCGCCGCCAGCTACATTAACTACCCACTAATGTGAGCCCCTATACCGCCGCCAGCTACATTAACTACCATCTAATGTGAGCCCCTATACCGCCGCCAGCTACATTAACTACCCCCTAATGTGAGCCTCTATACCGCCGCCAGCTACATTAACTACCCCCTAATGTGAGCCCCTATACCGCCGCCAGCTACATTAACTACCATCTAATGTGAGCCCCTATACCGCCGCCAGCTACATTAACTACCCCCTAATGTGAGCCCCTATACCGCCGCCAGCTACATTAACTACCCCCTAATGTGAGCCCCTATACCGCCGCCAGCTACATTAACTACCCCCTAATGTGAGCCCCTATACCGCCGCCAGCTACATTAACTACCCCCTAATGTGAGCCCCTATACCACTGCCAGCTACATTAACTACCCCCTAATGTGAGCCCCTATACCGCCGCCAGCTACATTAACCACCCCTAATGTGAGCCCCTATACCACCGCCAGCTACATTAACCACCCCTAATGTGAGCCCCTATACCGCCGCCAGCTACATTAACCACCCCTAATGTGAGCCCCTATACCACCGCCAGCTACATTAACCACCCCTAATGTGAGCCCCTATACCGCCGCCAGCTACATTAACCACCCCTAATGTGAGCCCCTATACCACCGCCAGCTACATTAACTACCATCTAATGTGAGCCCCTATACCGCCGCCAGCTACATTAACTACCCCCTAATGTGAGCCCCTATACCGCCGCCAGCTACATTAACTACCCCCTAATGTGAGCCCCTATACCACTGCCAGCTACATTAACTACCCCCTAATGTGAGTCCCTATACCGCCGCCAGCTACATTAACTACCCCCTAATGTGAGCCCCTATACCGCCGCCAGCTACATTAACTACCCCCTAATGTGAGCTCCTACCCGCCGCCAGCTACATTAACTACCCCCTAATGTGAGCTCCTACCCGCCGCCAGCTACATTAACTACCCCCTAATGTGAGCTCCTACCCGCCGCCAGCTACATTAACTACCCCCTAATGTGAGCCCCTATACCGCCGCCAGCTACATTAACTACCCCCTAATGTGAGCTCCTACCCGCCGCCAGCTATATTAAAATTATTAACCCCTAATCTAATCCCCCTACCCCGCCACCACCTATATTAAATTAATTAACCCCTAAAATAACTATCCCTACCACTAAACCTAAGTCTAACCCTACAAATAGCCCTGAAAAGGGCTTTTTGCGTGGCATTATCCCAAAGTAAACAGCTCTATTGCCAGCCCTTAAAAGGTCTTTTTGCGGGGCTTTGCCCCAAAGTAATCAGCTTTTTTACCAGCCCTTAAAAGGGCTTTTGGCGGGGCATTGTCACAAAGTAAACAGCTCTTTTGCCTATAATCTAAATCCCCCTAAACCGTCGCCACCTATAATAAATGTATTACCTCCTAATCTAATCCCCCTACACCTCCGCCACCTATATTAAATAGATTAACCCCTAATCTGAACCCCCCTACACCGCCACCATCTATATTAACTATATTAACCCTAATTATATTAGGGTTAATATAGTTAATATAGTTATTATATTATATATTTTAACTATATTAACCCTAAGTATATTAGGGTTAATATAGTTAATATCGTTATTATATTATATATATATATTAAGTATAACAACCCTATCTAACTCTAACACCCCTAACTAAATTCTTATTAAAATAAATCTAACTAATATTAATATTATTAATTAAAATATTCCTATTTAAATCTAAATACTTACCTATAAAATAAACCCTAAGATAGCTACAATATAATTAATAATTACATTGTAGCTATTTTAGGGTTTATATTTATTTTACAGGTAACTTGGTATTTATTTTAACTAGGTACAATAGCTATTAAATAATTAATAACTATTTAATAGCTAGCTAGTTAAAATAATTACCAATTTACCTGTAAAATAAATCCTAACCTAAGTTACAAATACACCTACACTATAAATAAATTAAATAAACTACAAATATCTAAACTAAAATACAATTAAATACACTAAACTAAATTACAAAAAAACAAACACTAAATTACAAAAAATAAAAAAAGATTACAAGAATTTTAAGCTAATTACACCTATTCTAAGCCCCCTAATAAAATAATAAAGCCCCCCAAAATAAAAAAAAATTTCCCTACCCAATTCTAAATTACAAAAGTTAACAGCTCTATTACCAGCCCTTAAAAGGGCCTTTTGCAGGGCATGCCCCAAAGTAAAAAGCTCTTTTGCCTGTAAAAAAAAACATAATACCACCCCCCAACATTAAAACCCACCACCCACATATCCCTACTCTAAACCCACCCAAAACCCCCTTAAAAAAACCTAACACTAAGCCCCAGAAGATCTCCCTACCTTGAGTCGTCTTCACCCAGCCGGGCTGAACTCTTCATCCAATCCGGGCGATGTCTTCATCCAAGCGGCAAAGAAGAAGTCTTCCATCCGGCGATGTCTTCATCCAAGCGGCAAAGAAGAGGTCCTCCATCAGGGTGAAGTTTTCCTCCAAGCGGCATCTTCAATCTTCTTTCTTCAGCCCTCCGACGCGGAACATCCAGCTGGCCCGACGACTGAACGACGAATGAAGTTTCCTTTAAATGACGTCATCCAAGATGGCGTCCGTCGAATTCCGATTGGCTGATAGGATTCTATCAGCCAATCGGAATTAAGGTAAGAAAATCTGATTGGCTGATTCAATCAGCCAATCAGATTCAAGTTCAATCCGATTGGCTGATCCAATCAGCCAATCAGATTGAGCTTGCATTCTATTGGCTGTTCTGATACCCTTATATTGGCATTTGAATTATTTTATTTAGCCTGTGGTATCCCCACCCATCCTGAACATTTTTGGCCTCAAGGCCAAGCTGTGTTCCATATAGATAACATTGTGTTTTTTTCCCATGGAGTTGTGCAGGACACGGCACTAATTGGTTAAATGCAAGTCAATAAATAATAAATAAGTAGCCATGTGATCATGGAGCTGTCAAAAGATGCTTAGATACAAGTTAATCACAGAGGTAAAAAGTATATTATTATAACTGTGTTGGTTATACAAAACTGGTGAATGGGTAATAAAGGGATTATCTATCTTTTTAAACACTAACAATTATGGAGTAAACTGTCCCTTTAAATAAAAATAAATAAGAAAGAAGGAATACATTGTTTGGATACCTTCCAGAACCCCCCCCCCCCCCGCCCACACACACACACACACTGAAATTGATGTATACATGCAACAAGGGCAAAAGACTAAGGGCTCTTTTAGACATGAACTTTTTTTAAGATTTGCAGGCGCTGCACTTAGCTGGGAATTATCTAAAAAAAAGGTGATGTTCCTATGAGTTGTGAGATGTCTCCCATAGAAAGTAATGGAGTTGGAAAAGGAAACTTCCCTAGGAAAATTGAACCGGGAGCAATAAGTGTTTTGAGTATTTTGACACAATCTCACCACCTTTCAGTTTGTGAGAAAAAACTACGAGGGAAAATGTTGAGAATATGCCAGACGGTGAAAAATTTCAGCCACTTCCATAAAACACTCATGTTGAGCCCACTAGCAGAAAAAAATGGATAGACATATTACCAAATATAATTACAGGTGGCCCTCGTTTTACAAAGGTTCAATTTACACCGTTTCAGAATAACAACCTTTTTTTCCAGTCATGTGACTGCTATTGAAAAGCATTGAGAAGCAGTGCATTTATTAAAATAGCCAGTAGGTGAAACTGTCCCCTTGTGTTGCAGCAAAGTCAAGCAAGCTGACATTAATCAGATTAACCAGACCTGAGCTATCGAGCAGATTTCAAAGGAACAAGATCTTCCTGTCTATAAATCAGTCCAGATTGGAATGCATAGAAAGAACTGTTTGCAGAAAAATGCAAGTGAAATCTGTGCTTTGTGATTATTATATTAGGTTTATAATGCTGTTTAGCAAATGTTTTTGTTCATTTAACTTAGTTTAATTATATATTCTGTGTTGTGTGATTATTTTATTAAGTTTATAATGCTGTTTAGCATTTAAAGTCTTCATTTAAAAGCTTTAAAAATAAATGTATTAGGTGTCACTTACGACAATTTTGAGAGGGGCATGGAACCTATCTCCCTCACTTCCCATTGGCTTACATTATAAACTGGGTTTCAATTTACAACGGTTTCGATTTACAACCATTCCTTCTGGAACCTAACCCCGGCGTAAACTGAGGGCTACCTGTATTTCTTTTAGTTAATTTGTTATTGTGTCTTGAGCACTAAATGGCCACAGTGTTTGCAGCAACGTTATACATATTGTGCCATACAACATTTTCCAGAGGGACATTAGAGAACTTGGGTAGTGGCTGAAATGGGTGTGGCATGGGTTGGCCAAGGCATAGTTAGAGCATTACTGCATGGGGTAAAGCGATCAGAGTTCTCAACCTGTGACAATACTGCAGGATCCATGAACGTTGTGAGGACTATAGTATTTTCAAACGTCCTGATTTGCTATAATCACTCAGTCTAATGAAATTGCATCCATGCTAACAAATGAAGCTTTTATTTTGACTATACAAGTCACCCTTTACTGTCATGTACAAAAATCCTGAGATTATAAAAATGACCTAAAATATTCCATAAATGATATTAAACAAACATTAGTCAAATAGATGAGATGATTGATCAGTGTTCAAGCATTTTTATATTTGTTATTTGGTTTTCTATGATCTCAGTAAAAATGAGACTGTGATTGCACACTTCATTATCTTATTTAATTATTATGTCTTTTTGTTTAACATTTGTTTCCTGCTCTTCAGTAAAACTTGCTAAAAGTACTCTGCTCAATATTACAGACAATAAAACTTTGAATCAATTATATAAAAGGAAGGAACACATCTTACTGCACTCCTGAGAAAGCTTTACATTGCTACAAGAACGTTAATGTGCAGTGCACATCTGTGCACATTTCAATTCAATAAGAAAAAAAAGGACGTTACCATAGTTACAGCCACGTATTACAGCACATATACTACCTGTGATATACAGCCCTTCCATCACTGTATCTAAGGCATTTTTAAGACTTGATAATGCAAGTAATTTAAGTGTATCAAATATTCTTTACATACAAATGTAATGAAAAAGGAAATAGGTTTGTAATGAGATATCAGAATTTGACTCTATAAAGAGTCTGCTCTACACTGAAAAAAGGATTTTCTATTTTCTTACCCCTTTATGTAAAAGTAATATTCTTTCTGTGCTAGAAGAATTTTAAAGATCTAAACATTTCATTTAAACTATCTGCTTTGAGATTGAATCATTTCTCTGTATATATAAAGTTATAATTTTATTTTATTTTTTTAAAAAGTCAGAAATCACAAGTGAATGTAAAGTTTGACAAATGTGTGCCCGTTTTTAAAAATCCTATTAAAAACACGGGCACTTTCATTCATCATACTTTACATTTCACTCGTTTTGTTAAAATACTTTTATTCTTGAAAGCCGCCCCAGCGCTTCCCCGGCCCGTCACAAGCCTCTTCATACGTCAGCAATGACGAATCCGGCTTTCTCCAATCATGGGCCATGATTGGAGGAAGCCGGAATTCGTAATTTTTGACATATGAAGAGACTTGCGATGGGCGGGGGAAGTGCTGGAGCGTCTTTCAAGACAAGTGAAATGTAAAGTTTGATGAATGAAAGTGCCCCTGTTTTTAATAGGATTTTTAAAAACTGGGCACACATTTGTCAAACTTTACATTTACTTTAATTCATTAGAGCAGGGGGCGGCACACTTTTTCAGGAAAGAACAAAAAATGAAGAGCCAGATTCCAAATAAAGCACTAAACATCAATTTCAGGCTGTCCCTGAGATTGGCAAGATTTCTCCCAAAGAAATAATAGGAGCTCTCTGTTGCATTAAAGTTCGCAATGAAAGACGAAGTACAGAGGGAGACCACCGCATATGTCTTAACTTTAATATTACGCCTAATATAAATCAAATGACGCTATTTTAAGCACACTGTACTTTAATTCCATGTTATTTTTGTATGCATAGGTTTTCCTTTCAGAGTAATTAGTTTTCAGAGTATTTTGATAAAAGCTTGCCACCAGTGTAGAGCGGAAATATTTACAGAATTATGCAGGGATTTGAGAGAAAACTTTAAATGTAAAATTTTTGAAAATTTTTCGGAAAATTTTTTGTTAAGATATTTAATGCCCTTTAACAATACATTATTTCCTGAGTATTTTTGTGTGAATGGTTCAATTATTCCTTTTGTAGGATTTTTTAAATTACGATTTTCATGCTGCACTTTTCGAAAATGCAGTAAACGCCCCTTGAAAGACAGCCTGTTTTCAGGGTAAAAAGTGGCTTTATATATTTCCACCAGGGAAATAGAGGGACTGGCATTTTAGAATTGGGCCAAAAGTTTCAGTTTGCAGCAAATACAAATTGAACAAATGTTGTCTATATTTTAGTATATATTACTTTTCTGTCAGTTAAAATAAGTGTATTGTAATTTTTTAGCAAACTTCACCTGCATACACCTGGCGAGATAACTCATTGAGACCAGCTTGTTTAAAATGTTTGCAGCATTTTACAAGAACTAAAATGTTCAGTCTAGGGAGCTACCCTGTCCCTCCCACTTTTTGAAGCTGTGTTTTAATTTACAAAAAAAGTAAATACAAAGTGCAATGATCCTATTTTGTTAAAGTAAAACAGAAACTTTCAAAACATAATTAGAATTTTTAAAATCACTGCTGGATCTAAATTTAAATGTATTAACATATAAAACAGAAAGAGCAAAGTTTGAATCTAATAATACTGAAAAGACCCAATCTGAAGTATAAAGTAATATAAAATACAATGCACAAAGTGTAACAGAACTCTTATATCATGCAGTGTTATTTTGCAATGGGATTGTCTTCAGATTGTCTACAGAAATGAGAGGTCTCGCAGTGATGGAGAGTTCTGCCATTTTCTTTGATCATTCAGTGAGTTCAGCCCCTGTGAAGTCTGCACTACATTTTCTCTACAAGCGGTTAAATCTTTGAATATCAGGCCCTTAGTCTTCATTTTAAATGAGTAGTAGATTGTTTTTTTAATTGTTTGTATAAAATTTAATAAGTAGAAAAGAAAAATAATGGTTACCCAGGGATATTTTCTATATAAGCACATTTTTAACTCAGAGCTATAGTGGCTATGTTAAATTAGAATATTGGTGATAAGCTCATATTTGAAGATTCATATACACTTTGTTGTTGTTTTTAATAATAAATGGGGGTCTTTTCTCTTTTCAAAAATAAAGAGTAACTACACAGTCCTCCAAATACATCCCTTATATTCAGAGGGGAAGACCACTTACACAGATCACAAATCCTAAAGGCGTCTCAGCATCACTGTTGAAGTCCACACAGCCGTCCCAGGTAAACAGACAATAGGTCATTCAGAGCACTATATCACCAAGATATAAAGGAGACCTCTGCTTACCTTCCGCTGTCTTGGTCTAATGCGTACTGCCACTTGAGTCGTTGTAGAGCGGATGGGTTATCACTAACCTAGTGTTCCACACACGGGTAATCTCCACTCCAGGATACCAACCGCTCACTGTTAGCCACGACCTGGCACTTTGAATACTGACCGGACTTCACGCCTATTACAATGGGTTGAACTTAAAGGTAATATCAGATCTCATTATATTATCACTTTGTGTACACAGACACTTGCTTCCTTATCTTATATTTGTCTGGAACATCAAAGCTAAATACGTAGAGAGAACAATAGGAAATTAGAATTTTATTACTTAACTATCCTGCATCCCACTGAGAGTGTAACTTCTTCTGCTGGCTGTGTTTACATAGCCTGTCAATAGCATATACTCCAGTATAGAAACTTTCAGTATAGGTGACTATACCACAGACTAAATCAGCTATTTTAAATGCTGAAATAGGAGTAAAGGAGCCACTTGTAACCAATTTAATACACTTTAGCAGGTAAAAAGAATCATTGGGAATAATTTAAAGGGGATACATTTTTGGGGTGAACTGTCCCTTTAATGCATCCACTGTTCTAAGCAGTCACATAGATGATTTAGATAATCTTCATAATTTTACAGAAAACCTAGGGCAATTAATCTAGGCAGCCTGGGAAATGTATAATTTTATAGAACAGTAAGAGGTATTAATTTCCCCTTAATAAATGGAGAGTTCATAGTTGGATCTACAAATAGAATCTAAACCCCACTTACCTAAACACCTCTTTAAAAAAGTCAACTCTTATAGGACAAAACCTTTTTTAAATATATATGTGAAAGGAGAAAAACTAAGGGTGGAAAAGTAAAACAAAACAGTTGATGATAGAAAGGTGGAAGGAGATAAGTAAATTGCAGACTGTGTCAATGATTACGTGTGTCCTGTTTTCACAAAAGATTGTAAACATAAAACAACTTCATTAAGGGATGCTACTAAAATTAAAATGTGCTTATCACTAATCTTTTTACAGAGGATGATGTTTTTAATTGGCATTATCAAATAGAAATGAACTGCAATTTGTTTTTTAAACTGCATACTCTATCTGTATAATGTGTGTGTTTTGAATAAGTAATTTGATTGTTTGATAAAGTTACAGGTGAGTTAATAAGGCCACTTGCGCCTTTGAGAAAGCTGAGGTGAAACGCGCATCAGGCGTTCGCTTGCTGGGCCCTCCATGTTTACTTTTTGTTGATATGCATTTAATCTTGCTCCCCTGAGCGTGGTTATTCTCTGGAGTAAGTTTATGCCCTGACCTTTTTGTATAGTAATTGTGACCATCTTTTTGCAAGAGTATATATTAAGCCCACTGATTAGCTCACGAAAACATACTGTAACTTATTTAGGGAACTTTTTCACTCGCAAAATAGACCACAATGGGAATCTGAACTAACTGTATATACTCCATTGGAGCTAATTCTGATACTGATTATAAATAATCTTGTTATTTACCCTGGAGTGGTTCAACAATGATACTTAGTTTTTAAATCTTTTAATGTCTGGTACTAGGTTACCATTTTTTTTTCTTTTTAATGGAATAATTAAATATTAAGGGCTAGATTACAAGTGGAGCACTAAATTATAGAGCCCGTTTGCGGGCTGATAATTAATCAGCCATTAGAAGCTGCTGGTTCTTACTTGCGGTAGCAATTAGGGCTTATTAAATTAACCAGGGATCATATCTCTAGTTAATTTGATAAATGTGCCCCAAATTCCTCCAAAATACTGTGTAGTGTATTTTATTTAAAAAAAATAAAGATAGCAACATATTTATTTTTCAATAAAATAACTGCTTTAGGCAACATTTTGGGGCTAAAGTTGGCGGGTGTGGGGTATAAGAAGAAAAAAAAACAGCACTGAAAAAAAATGTGCCTTTACATTGCAGTCTAGGGGAACTGTATGTTCCCAGTAAATATATATGTATATGCTTATATATATATATGTTCATGTGTTAATTTGTGTATACACATATTGACTGTCTGACTGTGTAATTGTTCAGAGCACAACAATACCTTAGTATACAACTTTTCTTTCCTTTATATAATCATATACATATATATTTAAGATTGCTGCCATTGCTGCACTACTAACCCCCTTTGCTGTGCTTAGGTTCTGATGCTGTCTCTGACGGCATCAGAGCGAGGCTTCCATTGGAGCCTATGGAAGCTTGTGTTCGCATTGCTGACATATTGTAATGCCAGTGCACATTAGCGTGTGCGGTTATTACACAGTGGAGCCACATATCCATTTCATGAAAGCGATATTTAGCGCTCCATTAGCAATCTATCCCTACATTTTAATCTATAGTCCCACTCATGTGTCAGATTAACTTGTTACTTGTTTCCAAGTGTGTGCCACATTTTGTAACTCCCTTTTCTCTCTCTCCTCCATTTATTAATTAATGTATTTTTTTTTGTTATGTTTGGGGATCCCCCGTTTGCACCGCTATATTCCTAGATCCTAAGGCTCAGGAACGGGTGGGTGGTTGGGTTTCACAATTTATTTTAATTATAAAGTCATGGTTTTCAATTACTTAACCTTTCCTTATAACTTGCAAAATTATAATATCTTGGTTAGAATCTTTCCCTTACTTTCCTTGATTTTGCCTAATTATGGCCACTGCTCTAAGCAATCACAATGCTGGTTTAGATAATTTTCATAATATTACAGAAAACTTAGGGCAAATAATTTGCTTTTTGTTCTCTCTAGGCAGCATGGGAAATGTATAATTTTATAGAAAAGTAAGAGGTGTTAATTTCCCTTTAACAATTTCAGTGTTAAGGATGGCTCTGAGTCGTCGCAGAGTTTTCCACTCAGGTGCTAACGATGAGCCGTCGCTAGCACTCTCCCACCTTGAGGGAGATCTGGGGCTTCATCGCTGGGGCTTCATGTTTTGCGCAGTGACGTCACGCGCAATGACGTGATGACGTCACAGCGCAACTTTTTTTAAAATAGACAATGACAAGAATAGGGAAAGGGGGCATGCTGCTTAGAAACCTGCATATCAGGCATCTAAGCAGCTACAGACCCCCAAGACCCACTGTTGGAAAGGTAATCGCCTAACATTTCCAACAGTGTGTAAGTCTTGGGGATCTGAAAAAAAGCTTACCACCCAGGTGGGAAAGTGCTTAGCACTCAAAGGGTTAATAAATGGAGAGTTCACAGTGTGAACTACAAATAAAATACAAGCTCACTTACCTAAACACCTCTTTAAAAAGGTCAACTATTATAGGACAAAACCTTTTTTAGGTATATCAGTGAAAGGAGAAAAACTAAAGGTGGAAAAGTAAAACTCAAAGAAGTTGACAATAGAATGGTGGAAGGAGATAAGTAAACTGCTAACTGTGTCCATGATTATGTCTATTTCACAAAAGATTGTAAAGATAAAACAACTACATTAAGGGATGTTACTAAAATGGAAATGGGCTTAGCGTTAATAGTTTTACAGAGGATGATGTTTTTAATTGGCGTTATCAAAAAGTAAAGTGAAAAAGTCAGTGGGCCCTGATAACATTCATCTAAGAGTTTTAAAGGAACTTTGATCTGTGCTAGATGCCCCGTTAATAGATCTGTTTAATCAGTCACTATTGACAGGAGTTGTTCCAGATGATTGGAGATTTACAAATGTAGTAGCTCTTCATAAAAATGGTGGAAGGGAATAGACTGGTAACTACATGCCAGTAAGTGTAATTTCAGTAGCTGGGTCATTCAAGGGGTATTAAACAGTGCTCCTTTGGTAAAAACAAGTATGTTAAATCAAAGTAAACCTAAAACAAACACTGTGTAAAAAACAGCAAACAACTTACTTTTTTTTGCACAATGAGCACTTAGAAATTCTCAGTGTAGCCCCTGTCCCCAGTGTGATATGGGAGCTGATATTGAAACTTAGGTTACATTCTGACCGATCTAGACATGAGCAAGTCTGACTCCCTGTCTATTCACTTAAAGGGACAGTCAACACCAGAATTTTTGTTGTTTAAAAAGAAAGATAATCCCTTTATTACCCAGTTTTGCATAACCAACACAGTTATAATAATACATGTTTTACCTGTAATTATCTTGTATCTAAGCTTCTGCTGACTGCCCCCTTATTGCAGTTCTTTTAACAGACATGCAGTTTAGCCAATCAGTGCTCACTCCTAGGTCACTTTACGTGCATGAGCTCAATGTTATCTATATGAAACATGTGAACTAATGCCCTCTAGTGGTCAAAATGTATTCAGATTAGAGGCAGTCTTCAAGGTCTAAGAAATTAGCATATGAACCTCCTAGGCTTAGCTTTCAACTAAGAATACCAAGAGAACAAAGCAAAATTGGTGATAAAAGTAAATTGGGAAGTTGTTTAAAATTGCATGCCCTATTTAAATCATGAAAACAATTTTTGGACTTGACTGTCCCTTTAATAGTAACCAGGATAGAGGTTTTATGACATTAGGCTGAGATACACTTTTCTGTAGAAGCCCTTCTTACTTGTAGGGCTGTGACAGGAAGTAATGGACAGTGGTAAGGTGTCAGCCCATTTCTGGAGCACTAAGAGGTCGATTTATCAAAGGCTTCGCTTGCCTACAACTGCAGGTTCTCACAAGAGAACTTGCAGTCCGTATTTATCAAGCAGCGGTCATCAGACGGCTGCTTCCCTAATTTTTCTCCACCTCTAAGGTTGAGAATTTCAATCTTTCCAGTCTTATAAAACCGGGAAGATTGACAGGTCCTGCCAGTGCGTGATTGGCTGTGCGTGGGCAGGGGGCGGTGTTGCACAAAAGCGCAAAATAGCGTTCTTGTGCAATGCTGAATTCCGCCAGCGGAATTCAGTCCGCCAGAGGTGAGCTGCGGCGGACAGGGGTGCTTATGTTTGCCCCTGTCTGCCGTAGCTTGATAAATCGAGCCCTAAATGGCAGCAGCTTTGCAAGAATGTTATCCATTTGCAAGAGAACTAGATGGCAGCAATATTTCCTGCCATGTAATGCTCCAAATGCCTACCTAGGTATCTCTTGAACAAAGAATATCATGGGAACAAAGCAAATTTGATAATAAAAGTAAATTGGAAACTTTTATAAAATTAAATGCTCTGTTTGAATCCCAAAATAAATAGTTTTTGGTTTCATATCACTTTAATTTGCTGGAAAAGGTGAAAAAATAAATAATGAAAGTGTATTGCAAAGATTTTTTTTAACAACATATACAATTAAACATTTTAAAGTTCAATCTAAAGGGGTTTATTTCCCTATAGTCAGATCTGCACTGCCAATCCTGAACTTAAAGAAACATAAAAGTGCAAAAAAAATATGATGTAATGTGTTCGATTTATATATTATTCCATTATAGATTGATGGAGTTTAAACACAATCGCCTAGATTATGAGTTTTGCGTAAGGTGAAAAAGCAGCGTTAACAGGTCCTAATGCTGCTTTTTTATGCCCGCTGCTATTGCGAGTCTTGCAGGTATAGGTGCACCGCACACTTTTTTGGCCTTACCGCAAACCGACTTACGTAAAGTTCATAAACTCTTTTTTCTATGGGACTTCCATAGCGCTGGTATTATAAGTTTGTCCTGGGTGGCCAAAAAGTGAGCGGTACAGCCTATACCGACAAGATTCCTAACGCATTTTAAAGTCAGTAGTTATGAGTTTTACACTACAACACTGTAGCATAAAACTCATAACTAAAGTGCTAAAAAGTACACTAACACCCATAAACTACCTATTAACCCCTAAACCGAGGCCCTCCCGCATAGCAAACACTATAATAAAATTTGTAACCCCCTAATCTGCCGCTCCGGACATCGCCCCCACTATAATAAACATATTAACCCCTAAACCGCCACACTCCCACCTCGCAAACACTAGTTAAATATTATTCACTCCTAATCTGCTGCCCCTAACATCGCCGCCACCTACATTATACATATTAACCCTTAATCTTCCGCACCGGACATCGCCACAACCTACATTATATTTATTAACCCCTAATCTGCCGTCCCCAACTTCACCGCCACTGTTCTAAATTTATTAACCCTTTAAATCTAAGTCTAACCCTAACCCTAACACCCCCTAACTTAAATATAATTTAAATAAATCTAAATAAAATTACTATCATTAACTAAATTATTCCTATTTAAAACTTAATACTTACCTATAAAATAAACCCTAAACTAGCTACAATATAACTAATAATATCATTCTATCTAGCTTAGGGTTTATTTTAATTTTACAGGCAAGTTTGTATTTATTTTAACTAGGTAGAATAGTTAATAAATAGTTATTAACTATTTAATAACTACCTAGCTAAAATAAATACAAATTTACCTGTAAAATAAAACCTAACCTAAGTTACACTAACACCTAACACTACACTGCAATTAAATAAATTCCCTACATTAAATAAAATTAAATAAATTAAATTAGCTAAATCACAAAAAACAAACAAACACTAAATTACAGAAAATAAAAAACAAATTACAAGATCTTTAAGCTAATTACACCTAATCTAATAGCCCTATCAAAATAAAAAAAGCCCCCCCCAAAATAAAAACCCATTAGCCTAAACTAAACTATCAATAGCCCTTAAAAGGGCCTTTTGCGGGGCATTGCCCCAAAGAAATCAGCTCTTTTACCTGTAAAAAAAATACAAACAACCCCCCAACAGTAAAACCCACCACCCACACAACCAACCCCCCAAATAAAAGCCTAACTAAAAAAACCTAAGCTCCCCATTGCCCTGAAAAGGGCATTTGGATGGGCATTGCCCTTAAAAGGGCATTTAGCTCTATTGCTACCCAAAGCCCTAACCTAAAAAATAAACCCACCCAATACAGCCTTAAAAAATCCTAACACTAACCCCCAGAAGATTCACTTACTGGGAGAAGTCTTCATCCAAGCGGCAAGATGTCCTCAACGAAGCCGGCAGAAGTAGTCCTCCAGACGGGCAGAATTGGTCCTCCAGACAGGCAGAAGTTTTCATCCAGATGGCATCTTCTATCTTCATCCTTCCATCTTCAAGACATCCGGTGCGGAGCATCCTCTTCAATCGACGTCTTCTTCGGAATGAATATCTCTTTAAGTGACGTCATCCAAGATGGCGTCCCTTAGATTTCGATTGGCTGATAGAATTCTATTAGCCGATCGGAATTAAGGTAGAAAAAATCATATTGGCTGATGGCTTTTATTTGGGGGGTTGGTTTTGTGGGTGGTGGGTTTTACTGTTGTGGTGGTTGTTTGTATTTTCTTTTACAGGTAAAAGAGCTGATTTCTTTGGGGCAATGCCCCTCAAAAGGCCCTTTTAAGGGCTATTGGTAGTTTAGTTTAGGCTAGGGTTTCGGCTTTTTTATATTGATAGGGCTATTAGATTAGGTGTAATTAGTTTAAAGATCTTGTAATTTGTTTTTTATTTTCTGTAATTTAGTGTTTTTTTTTTTTGTGATTTAGCTAATTTATTTAAATTTATTTAATTGTAGTGTAGTGTTAGGTGTTAGTGTAACTTAGGTTTGGTTTTATTTTACAGATACATTTGTATTTATTTTAGCTAGGTAGTTATTAAATAGTTAATAACTATTTAGTAGCTATTCTACCTATTTAAAATAAATACAAACTTGCCTGTAAAATAAAAATAAACCCTATGCTAGCTACAATGTAACTATTAGTTATATTGTAGCTAGCTTAGGGTTTATTTTACAGGTAAGTATTTAGTTTTAAATATTAATAATTTAGTTGATGATAGTAATTTTATTTAGATTTATTTAAATTATATTTAAGTTAGGGGGTGTTAGGGTTGGGGTTAGACTTAGGTTTAGGGGTTAATAAATTTAGAATAGTGGCGGCAACGTTGGTGCGGCAGATTAGGGGTTAATAAATGTAGGTAGGTTGCGGCGACATTGGGGGATGGAGATTAGGGGTTAATAAATATAATGTAGGTGTCGGCGATGTTGGGGGAAGCAGATTAGGGGTTATTAAGTACAGTGGGGAAGAAAGTATTTAGTCAGCCATCAATTGTGCAAGTTCTCCCACTTAAGAAGTTGAGAGAGGCCTGTAATATTCATCATAGGTATACCTCAACTATTAGAGACAAAATGTGGAAACAAATTCATACAATCACATTGTCTGATTTGGAAAGAATTTATTTGCAAATTATGGTGGAAAATAAGTATTTGGTCAATATCAAAAGTTTATCTCAATACTTTGTTATATGTCCTTTGTTGGCAATGACAGAGGTCAAACATTTTCTGTAAGTCTTCACAAGGTTGTCACACACTGTTGCTGGTATGTTGGCCCATTCCTGCATGCAGATCTCCTCTAGAGCAGTGATGTTTTAGGGCTGTCTCTGGGCAAAACAGACTTTCAACTCCCTCCAAAGGTTTTCTATGGAGTTGAGATCTGGAGACTGGCTAGGCCACTCCAGGACCTTGAAATGCTTCATGTACACGGATTAGTCGTCCTGTTCCCTTTGCAGAGAAACAGCCCCAAAGCATGATGTTGCCACCCCCATGCTTCACAGTAGGTATGGTGTTCTCTCACCTCCAAACACGACAAGTTGTGTTTCTACCAAACAGTTCTACTTTGGTTTCATCTGACCATATGATATTCTCCCAATCCGCTTCTGGATCATCCAAATGCTCTCTAGCATACTTCAGACGGGCCCGGACATGTACTGGCTTAAGCAGGGGGACACATCTGGCACTGCAGGATCTGAGTGCCTGGCAGTGTAGTTTGTTACTGATGGTAGCCTTTGTTACGTTGCTCCAGCTCTCTGCAGGTCATTCACTAGGTCCCCCCGTGTGGTTCTGGGATGTTTGCTCACCGTTCTTGTGATCATTTGGACCCCACAGGGTGAGATCTTGCGTGGAGCCCCAGATCGAGGGAGTCTTGTATGTCTTCCATTTTCTAATTATTGCTCCCACAGTTGATTTCTTCACACCAAGCTGCTTGCCTATTGCAGATTCAGTCTTCTTAGCCTGGTGCAGGTCTACAATTTTGCTTCTGGTGTCCTTCGACAGCTCTTTGGTCTTCACCATAGTGGAGTTTGGAGTGTGACTGTTTGAGGTTGTGGACAGGTGTCTTTTATACTGATAACAAGTTCAAACAGGTGCCATTAATACAGGTAATGAGTGGAGGACTGAGGAGCCTCTTAAAGAAGAAGATACAGGTCTGTGAGAGCCAGAAATATTGCTTGTTTGAAGGTGACCAAATACTTATTTTCCACTATAATTTGCAAATAAATTCTTTCCAAATCAGACAATGTGATTGTCTGGATTTATTTCCACATTTTGTCTCTCATAGTTGAGGTATACCTATGATGAAAATTACAGGCCTCTCTCATCTTCTTAAGTGGGAGAACTTGCACAATTGGTGACTGACTAAATACTTTTTCCCCCCACTGTATAATGTAGGTGGCGGCGATGTCTGGAGTGGCAGATTAGGGGTTAATAAATATCATGGTCACTGAGGATTGCTATGTAACAACATAAGGAAACGCGTCTGACCATTATTTCTTTTCCCTAACTGCTGCCTGTCATATGCTGTCTTACTTTTAGCGTGTTGGACTGTTTGGCCATCAGGCATATTTGGCTTTGTCTAGCCCTGTGATCAACATCTAACAGAATTAAAGGTATATATCAAGGCATATCAAATTGTTGAGTCTCATTGCTGCCGGGTGCGCTGGACTTTTGTTGTTACAGTGTTACTTTGGTGGGCGTGTATGGAGCGCTCCTTTTTCCTTCGCACCGGAGCAGATGAGTGAACGTACATACGTCATCAGGATGTCTAGCAAGAAAGTGGGTGTGTATACTACGTGAAGAGCGTCACGTGATCGGATTCGACACGCTGCTGTGTCTGAGCGCTTCCCTGGTTGCGAGTTAATAAATATAATGTAGGTGTCGGCGATGTAGGGGGCGGCAGATTAGGAGTTAATAAGTGTAAGATTAGGGGTGTCTAGACTCGGGGTTCATGTTAGGGTGTTAGGTGTAAACATAAAATGTGTTTCCCCATAGGAATCAATGGGGCTGCGTTACTGAGTTTTACGCTGCTTTTTGGCAAGTGTTAGACTTTTCTCAGCCGGCTCTCTCCATTGATGTCTATGGGGAAATCGTGCACCAGCATGTATAACCAGCTCACCACTGACTTAAGCAGCGCTGGTATTGGAGTGCGGTATGGAGCACAATTTTGCTCTACGCTCACTTCTTGCCTTTTAACACCGGGTTTGTAAAAACACGTAATACCAGCGCTGCAGGTAAGTGAGCGGTGAGAAAAAACTGCATGTTAGCACCGCACAGCTCATAACGCAAAACTCGTAATTTAGCCTATAGTTAAAATCAGCACCAGGTCAATGCATTATTGGGAATTTATTGAACACAGCTGATGAGCCAATGACAAGAGGCACAAGTGTGTAGCTATCAATCTATAGATAGCTCCCAGTAGTGCTGCTCCCGAGTCTATCAAGGTAGGTAAGATTTTTAACAAAGTATAGCAAGAGAACAAAGTAAATTTGATAATAAAATATTCTTAATATTATCTTGATATTTGCATACTGTCATGTTTCTTTACCATTGCCAATGATCTGTAACTACACACATATTGTGTCCCTAACTGGGTCCCCTGCCATGTTCAGCCTCAGACCAGTACACATTAATGGCCTGGAGCCGACTTTAAAATGATGATAACATTTCCCCTTTGTATAAACAGATCCGAAATGTTAGAGACATTTTAGATGGAGTTGAATTCATCAGTTGTAATGGAGATGCGCTTTAACTTACTTTTTAACGTAGCACTGAAATTCTAATACCCTGCACTTTGGCCGCCCACTTCTAAAGTTATTTGTTTTTTAAGCTAACAGTTTGAACTGTTCTCCAATCGCCACTCTATCTACAAGAAAAAAAAAAAAGCCATATGACTTGAGCACTGATTGGAGAATAATTCAAATCGTAAGATCACAAATAAAATGTACTTTTGAAGGGGGCTGCCAGAGCACTGAGTATTACAATTTAAGCACTACATTAAAAAGTTATTTATAACGTATCTTTATTACAACTGATTAACAAAACTCCATCCAAACTATGACTATCATTCCTCATCTGTTTATACACAGGGGGAAAAAGTATCATCACTTTAACTACAGTGGGGAAAAAAAGTATTTAGTCAGCCACCAATTGTGCAAGTTCTCCCACTTAAGAAGATGAGAGAGGCCTGTAATTTTCATCATATGTATACCTCAACTATGAGAGACAAAATGTGGAAATAAATCCAGACAATCACATTGTCTGATTTGGAAAGAATTTATTTGCAAATTATGGTGGAATATAAGTATTTGGTCACCTTCAAACAAGCAATATTTCTGGCTCTCACAGACCTGTATCTTCTTCTTTAAGAGGCTCCTCTTTCCTCCACTCATTACCTGTATTAATGGCACCTGTTTGAACTTGTTATCAGTATAAAAGACACCTGTCCACAACCTCAAACAGTCACACTCCAAACTCCACTATGGTGAAGACCAAAGAGCTGTCGAAGGACACCAGAAACAAAATTGTAGACCTGCACCCGGCTGGGAAGACTGAATCTGCAATAGGCAAGCAGCTTGGTGTGAAGAAATCAACTGTGGGAGCAATAATTAGAAAATGGAAGACTTACAACACCACTGATAATCTCCCTCGATCTGGGTCTCCACGCAAGATCTCACCCCGTGGGGTCCAAATGATCACAAGAACGGTGAGCAAACATCCCAGAACCACACGGGGGGACCTAGTGAATGACCTGCAGAGAGCTGGAGCAACGTAACAAAGGCTACCATCAGTAACAAACTACAATGCCAGGGACTCAGATCCTGCAGTACCAGATGTGTCCCCCTGCTTAAGCCAGTACATGTCCGGGCCCATCTGAAGTATGCTAGAGAGCATTTGGATGATCCAGAAGCGGATTGGGAGAATATCATATGGTCAGATGAAACCAAAGTAGAACTGTTTGGTAGAAACACAACTTGTCGTGTTTGGAGGTGAGAGAACACCATACCTACTGTGAAGCATGGGGGTGGCAACATCATGCTTTGGGGCTGTTTCTCTGCAAAGGGAACAGGACGACTGATCCGTGTACATGAAAGAATGGGGCCATGTATCGTGAGATTTTGAGTGCAAACTTCCTTCCATCAGCAAGGGCATTGAGGATGAAATGTGGCTGGGTCTTTCAGCATGACAATGATCCCAAACACACCGCCCGGGCAACAAAGGAGTGGCTTCGTAAGAAGCATTTCAATGTCCTGGAGTGGCCTAGCCAGTCTCCAGATCTCAACCCCATAGAAAACCTTTGGAGGGAGTTGAAAGTCCGTGTTGCCCAGCGACAGCCCGAAAACATCACTGCTCTAGAGGAGATCTGCATGCAGGAATGGGCCAACATACAACAGTGTGTGACAACCTTGTCAAGACTTACAGAAAACGTTTGACCTCTGTCATTGCCAACAAAGGATATATAACAAAGTATTGAGATGAACTTTTGATATTGACCAAATACTTATTTTCCACCATAATTTGCAAATAAATTCTTTCCAAATCAGACAATGTGATTGTCTGGATTTGTTTACACATTTTGTCTCTCATAGTTGAGGTATACCTATGATGAAAATTACAGGCCTCTTTCATCTTCTTAAGTGGGAGAACTTGCACAATTGATGGCTGACTAAATTCTTTTTTTCCCCACTGTATGTATTTTACTATTACAAAGGAAAAGAGTTAAACGCAAAGCAGTGTTCAAGCAATAATAAAATGCCCCAGCACATTAGGACATTAAAAATGTAATGCTAAAATTTATCTTAAAGCAATTATTTCTACAGAATTATGTTTTTTTTAAATAACAGTTTTTCTTAAGACAAATTACATGAACCAAATTTGTGTGAGCATTTCAAACTCTACTGTCTATTTCCTTTAGTTTTTGTCCCTGCAGAACCCTATTCATCTCTCTACCTTGGCACTAATAGTACTTGAGTGTTTAAGTTTCTCTGAGATGGCTGCATTTTAGATGTTTCTTATTATGAGTTTCTAATCTGCCTATCATTTGTCTTTCATTTATAATTTTAATCCTTCTATTAGAAAATATAGCACGTCTTTAGAATGATCCACATGATGCCACTTGTATCTGAAGACATTTCCCAAATGATTTTACAGTACTCATGCTGAGTGACACTAATATCTAATTATAGGGAACAATAAAACCTGCCTACATTGAGGAATCGAAATCTGTATGGGATCAGATATCTGGGAAATAATTAACTCTTTTATGATAACAATACATTTTCAAATATACATATTTATGTAGCTGTGTATTTGTGCCACTATTTTTTTATGTAGGCAGATTATGTTCACTGTTGGGTGCCTTTGTGCGGTTTTAAGACTGTCCAAGCGGTCCTGTGGTTATTTTGAAGGAGCTGATACTTTTTTTTTTTATTATTATGTTTCAATGACTACTCTGGCTTTAGACAATGTTATTATTCATACTGTGGTTCAAAAGCAACGTCTAGCTGTTTTATTGTGTTTTAAATGAAAATATCTGGACAAGGCTATTTTCCACACTGTATGAACTGACTAACTGCAAAAAACAAATAATAATGCAGGGATTATCCACATGTTTATCAGCAGTCCTGTATAGGAGAACTGTAATACTACTGTAAAATATGTACAGCACTAATTAAACCAGAATAAATACATTTACAGCTAATCCATTCTACAATCAGTGGGAGTCACAGCATAAAGTGGAGGGCTTTAAAACAGATAACATTAAATTAGTTTACAAAGTTACAGAACTTAGTTTACAGTTTGCAACATTTTAGCGAAATATAGCTCCACGCACTTGGATCTCTCATTAAAAAACAAACCAACAATGTAGATTGCACACAATATGCACAATACATTAAATACTTTGGCCTCTATTTGTGAAAGGTCTTGCGGACCTGATCCGACACTGCGGATCAGGTCCGCAAGACCTCGCTGAATGCGGAGAGCAATACGCTCTCCGTATTCAGCATTGCACCAGCAGCTCACAAGAGCTGCTGGTGCAACTCCGCCCCCTGCAGACTTGCGGCCAATCGGCCACCAGCAGGGAGCTGTCAATCAACCCGATTGTACTCGATCGGGTTGATTTCTGGCGATTCCTGTCCGCCCGCTCAGAGCAGGCAGACAGCATTATGGAGCAGCGGTCTTTGTGACCGCTGCTTCATAACTGCTGTTTCTAGCGAGTCTGAAGACTCGCCAGAAACACGGGCCCACAAGCTCCATACGTAGCTTGTTAAATGGGCCCCTTTATTTGTAGATCCACGCTGTAAGGTGCAGGAGATGCCAATTCACCAAATAGTTCTTATAATTATTATTATTATTATTCATTAATGTAAAGTGAAGTCTAAAGATACAACAATATACATATATATGACCAACAAAAACATCTTGTTTGATTTCACTTTAATGGTAAGCCCACAAGTCACACCAGATTTTTACAACCCAGGACAGACACCCAGGATAATTGCATCACAGGACAGGAAGTACAATTGGCCACGCACTTTTACAATATTTAAATTATAACAATGTGAGATTTCTAGGTAAGTGGCCAATATTTTTGGAACTTTAAGACTGTCTATGTTTATTAGACATGTGCATTCGTTATATGCATACTCGGGACGGATATCTGAATGAATGCACAAACTAATTTAAAGAAAACAAATATACATGTTACGGGTAAAGTAAGAAATACGGGTTATCCTAGAATTACCCGGGTAAAACTGACATTACCGAAGCGACTGTGGGTAAAGCTTAATGTACTGTAATTCCCCCATCTACACTAATTTGTTGCCCCCATCTGGGGGGATTCAAGGAAGGTGCCCCACAGATCCTCTGGCATAGACCCCAAGTGAACTTTGGGGAATGAGGCTTACAAGGGAGGCTTTGTCCCTGAACCCACCAGGCGGAGGCAAAAAAGATAGTGAAGATGGGGGAATTACATGCTATATATGTTTGATGCAGTGACTCGATGAAGCGCATGCACTCCGAGGGGATTTATGACCATACATCGGGCTTTACCCACAGCCGCTTAGGTAATGTCTGTTTTACCCGGGTAATCCATGGATTACCCAATATCTGACTTTACCCATAACATATATACTAATGAAATTCGATAGTATGTATTTGTTTCCTTTAAATTAGTTTTTAAATGCACAATACTTACCTATAGCGCATTGGGGAGCTGCGCAAATCACAACTCTTCTTTAGGGCTGCGTTATCGGAACGCAGGGCTGCGTTAATGGAAGGCTTTGCGAGGCGAATCCCAGAGTCTGTGCTAAAAAAAGAAGGTCCTTTAACGCAGGCTTTGCTATCCACTGTGATAAATCTTCTATTATCGCAGCGCTGGGCTCTGTAAAGAGAAGATGGGATTAGCGCGGATCTCCAGCGTGCTATAGGTAAGTAGAAAAATAACGGTGACAATTTTTCACCTGCTGCAAAAGATATTCAGTATTTGTTTAGTTTTAAACAAAACGAATACCGAATCGTGCAGAAAACAAATATTCTAAAAAACTCATTTTTCAGAATATTTGTTCGAGATGATTCATCCGAAAACAAATTATTAGCTGCTGCAGAAGTTTAATATCTGTCTGGTAATGTCATTTTATTATTTTATTTTAGTTTGATTTTGATGAGTATGTTACAAGAA